>NC_043006.1:32468484-32473484 GCF_006345805.1 Octopus sinensis | reverse complement strand
AAGAAATACTCTGAACAACAGCACGAACAGATCCTAAGAAAGCATACTTAGAATTAGAAAACCCGCCAGCCCTCACCACTGAATAACTCCAATCCTTGAAATAGCTAAAAATAACATTATACTTATCCCTCCACCCATAGCCACAAAATAACCAATTATTATATAATATCCGCAAAAACAAAGCAAAAGATGACCTCAACAATGGACAAACATCTTGTATGTGTATTAGATAGTAGCTAGTATATTCTTAATGAATCAATCACCATGTTACCCTGTCTATGTCGGTCATGAAAATTTTAAATTCTAAGTGATAAGTTCATTGGAATCTCTTTAATATATTTCAATAAATTTAATGAAGTGTTTTACTATTAATGTTAGCTTTCACACGGCTTCTTCGTCAAGTGTTCCTAAGAGACAAACTTTCTGTAGGAGCTCTACTAGACATTCAATTCCAATCTCCCTCAGCCACTAGTCTACATCTTTGCTTACTGTTCCCAACGCAGCAATTATTATAGGCACGACCTTTACTGTTTGCATGCTCCAAATTCTTCTTATTTCAAATTTTAAGGGATTGCATTTTCATAGTTTTTCTTCTTCTTTCTTTACGATCCTGGAATCAAACGAGCTTGATGGGTCGATAAGTAAGCAACTTTGCCTTTCTTTATCTATGATTATAATATCTTGTCTGTTGTTTTCTGAGTTTTTTGTCCGTTTCAATAAGGAAGTCTCACAAAATCTTACATTTTTCCGACTCTATTACTCTTTCGACTCGATGATTGTATCTTGTGTTTCTAGCTTTAAATTCCCATTTCCGACATAGTTTCCAGTGTAACTTTTTTACAATCTGGTCGTGCCTCCATTTCTTATATTCTTCCTGTGCCAACTTGGGACATTCAGCTACAATGTGTGCCACTGTCTCGTACCAAGTTCCAAAGGCTCAACATTTTTCTGACACATTCTCTCTTTATATATTTTTTGGAGCTCACCATCCGAAAGATGATATCAACCGGCTATACTTGAAGAGAAACTAAGTTGGAAGAGGCTTAATAACTGTAGAAGAATGTGTACAGATGGAAAGCAAAGGTATAGTAGAGTATTTACAGACCAGCATTGAAAAATTAACTAAAAGTGTTTAAGAAAGAGTCGGTGATGATGCACGTAATAGGAGA
The DNA here is from genome assembly GCF_006345805.1 of Octopus sinensis. NCBI lineage: Eukaryota > Metazoa > Mollusca > Cephalopoda > Octopoda > Octopodidae > Octopus > Octopus sinensis. The sequence continues at coordinate 32,472,315 of NC_043006.1, read as the reverse complement.
AAAGGAGAAAAGTAAAATACAAAGAGAGCACCTCAGACAGACCTTTACATAGCCAATTTTGGAGAGCCACTGAAGGTGTATATAGAATAAAATCCTGGGCTCGGTTAAAAAAGGGCAATTAAAAAAAGAAACACAGCACCTAATTGTAGCAGTCCAAGATCAAGCGATAAAACAAATAAATTAGTAGTAGTAGTAGTAGTAGTAGTAGTAGTAGTAGTAGTAGTAGTAGTAGTAGTAGTAGTAGTAGTAGTAGTAGTAGTAGTAGTAGTAGTAGTAGTCTTATTTTTATAACGTGCTTTGTTCATTTTAACGTATTGGTTCAATATAACGTATTTGGTTCATGTTATTTGTATCAGAATGGAAAATTAATGCAATGAAAAAGTGATACATATAAGAATAAAGAAACTGGATCAACAAAGCAACCAAAAAATCCTACGTATGTTTCAATCCGACAGTATGCTGGAATCATCATCATTCAAACGTTTTTAGATGTAAAAGACCATATTCTGTCGGGTATCTTCAGGAATAGAAAGTATATCTTCTGGTCTTGATTTACGAAATAACTAATTGTAGGACTGTTTTGAAATATTCAAATGTAAACAACTTCTTAAGACGATAGGTTAATGTGATAAGACAGTGATTGTTGAATTTTTTCTAGAACCCCACAATGCATTTGAAAAATATATATATAAATGTTTAATTATAATATGGGTTGTTTATATTAATTATAATATGCCGCCAAGCATATTGAGGACAGAAAGAGAGATGAAATATAATTTTGAGGGGAAAAAATGCAAAAGACCTTGGGAAATAAAAGGAAAAAATTAGTACTATAATAACCATTAATTATTCATCATTTGTATTTTTTCGCATAAATACTTATATTATTCATCTCTGTGGTTTGTAAACAATAACTTTTCTATCAATATTGGAATGCATATGTTCGTGTATATATATATATATATATATACGCACAAAAAGCCATTATCAAGGGAGAAGCATAAAAGTATATCGGAAACGAATTCAAGAGTTTGATGGAGAGATGTCTCTACCAGAATTAGAATGTGATAGTTTTTATCTGTAGAGAAAGGCAATATGCAGAACTCATATGAGAGGCAATAAAAAAAGGCGTAAAGGAAGACAAGTAAAGAATTCCTAGGAACAGAGGTACGTTAAAAGAGACAGGATCTAAGAGAATGAGAGAAAATACAAAAATGTTTACAACAAATACAGAAAGAAAAGCAGAAAAACGTTTATGAGGATCAATAAATACTTTTCTACATAAAGATCATAGCCAGACTGACCATGGGCAATTATCAAGCCGAAAAGGGGTTGGAGAAAAGAGGAAGAATAAATAGAGGTGACATGTAACAGTTCGGCAAGTGAACGATAGGTAACTAACAGTCTTTAAAAATATAAGTCTGTAAGTCAATTTGCTCGACAAAAGCCGTTCAAGACCATGACCAAGCATGGCCGCAGTCTAATGACTAAAACATGTAGAAGATTATATACATACATATGTATATATATGTATATGTATATATATATATATATATATATATATATATATATTCTTTTTTTACTCTTTTTACTTGTTTCAGTCATTTGACTGTGGCCATGCTAGAGCACCGCCTTTAGTCGAGCAAATCGACCCCGGAACTTATTCTTTGTAAGCCCAGTACTTATTCTATCGGTCTCTTTTGCCGAACCGCTAAGTAACGGGGACATAAACACACCAGCTTCGGTTATCAAGCAATGCTAGGGGGACAAACACACAAACAAACACACATACATATATATATACATATATACGACAGGCTTCTTTCAGTTTCCGTCTACCAAATCCACTCACAAGGCATTGGTCGGCCCGGGGCTATAGCAGAAGACACTTGCCCAAGATGCCACGCTGTGGGACTGAACCCAGAACCATGTGGTTGGTTAGCAAGCTACTTACCACACAGCCACTCCTGTATATATATATATACATGTATATATATGTATATGTGTGTGTATGTATGTATGTATGTATGTATATATATATATATATATTCATATATATATGCAGGCGCAGGCGTGGCTGTGTGGGTAAGAAGCTTGCTTCCCAACCACATTGTTACGGGTTCAGTACCCTTCCATTGTAGCTTGGGCAAGCGTCTTCTGCTATAGCCTCGGACTGACAACGCCTTGTGAGTGGATTTGATAGACGGAAACTGAAAGAAGCCCGTCGTATATATGTATATATATATATATGTGTGTGTGTGTGTGTGTGTGTGTGTGTGTGTGTGTGTATGTTTGTGCGTCTGTGTTTGCCCCCTCCCCCCAACATCACTTGACAACTGATGCTGGTGTGTTTACGTCACCGTAACCTAGCGGTTCGGCAGAAGAGACCGATAGAATAAGTACTAGGCTTACAAAGAATAAGTCCTGGGGTCGATTTTCTCGATTAAAGGCGGTGCTCTAGCATGGCCACAGTCAAATGATTGAAACAAGTAAAAGAGTAAAAGAGTATATATATACTTTTTACTTTGGTTTCCGTCATTAGACTGTGCCCATATGGGGCATTGTATTATAGTCGACTATATATGCACACGTAGATACATATGTACACACGCACACACACACACACACACACACACGTATGTGTGTGCGTGTGTGTGTGTGTTGTGTGTGTGTGTGTGTGTGTGTATGTTTGTGCGTCTGTGTTTGCCCCCTCCCCCCAACATCACTTGACAACTGATGCTGGTGTGTTTACGTCACCGTAACCTAGCGGTTCGGCAGAAGAGACCGATAGAATAAGTACTAGGCTTACAAAGAATAAGTCCTGGGGTCGATTTTCTCGATTAAAGGCGGTGCTCTAGCATGGCCACAGTCAAATGATTGAAACAAGTAAAAGAGTAAAAGAGTATATATATACTTTTTACTTTGGTTTCCGTCATTAGACTGTGCCCATATGGGGCATTGTATTATAGTCGACTATATATGCACACGTAGATACATATGTACACACGCACACACACACACACACACACACGTATGTGTGTGCGTGTGTGTGTGTGTTTGTGTGTGTGTGTTTGTGTGCGTGTGCGGGTGCGTGTGTGCGTGCACGCGCGTGCAAACAGACAAGGCTGACGTTCATTTTTATTTCTTAAATAATTAGCTATGAAAAGTGAAAATCTTTGTCCGACAACAAAAGAAATAATTGATAGAAGAGATACCAATATCCAGAATCTCTACAAGCGTCAAGAAAACTAAAAGTCTTCAGAGAAAACAATAAATATTACTAACAACAACAATAACAACAACAACAACAATGACAGAGTCAATAATTAGCCGAACCCACACCTCCCATCCCACCATCCACCCCCTCCCAAACAAAAAAAAAACGAAGCCAAAAACAAGAATAGTTAGTGCAACGTAAATTGCGAAATTTCGATATTGTTGCCCTTTTTTTAAAGCGAGATCAATTGAACACGTATAAGTACAGACATTTGTATTCTTCAGTTACTTACATACACTCACATGCAGACACCACACTGTTGAATATATTGATGCAAAAACAACAACAACACGATAAGAAGAGCAGAACGGTTGTACAAACAATAACTGGTAAAAAGAAAAGAGAATGCATTGGAGTATGAGCGACCGACCCATCGACAGACACGACAAAAGACTCTTATTGTTAATGATGTATAAGATATAGTGAAATAATATATGAGAGGACAGGAGACAGTTCATTGTGAATTTAATAAGTACGTGATAGAGTGACCAGGTTGTAGATGTGAGAGGAAATACTTTGAAAGCTGAGAAGGGTGAGAGAGAGTGAGGTAAACT
>NC_043006.1:32458484-32463484 GCF_006345805.1 Octopus sinensis | reverse complement strand
CGGTCTCTTTTTGCCGAACTGTAGAGTTACGAAGATGTAAACGCATCAACATCGGTTGTCAAGTGATAGTGGGGGGAGAAACACAGACACACAAACATATACATTTAGATATACATATTCACGACTGGCTTTTTTGCAGTTTCCGTCTACCAAATCCACTCACAAGGATTTGGTCGGCCCCAGGCTATAGCACAAGACACTTGCCCAACGTGCCATGCAGTGGGGTTGAACCCGTAACCATGTAGTTGGGAAGCAAGCTTCTCACCACACAGCCACGCCTTCGCCGACATATATGTATATATATATATATATATATATATATATATATATATATATATATATATGAGTATATGAGTAAATGTAATGAGAAGCAAGTTAGGCAACTCGATTTACACAGAATATTAAATACATTTACTAGAAAAAACGTATATGTGTATGGATATAAAATAGTCCGACTTACAGAATATAAATAGTATCAGGAGTTAAATGAGTAGAATTTTAGGAGTCCAGCAACTATTTCTGAGAGCTTGGGTGGTCCGGAAGAATAATAGTAACTTGGATCTATTATCGAATAACACCACCTCCGTCTTCAGGGGAGAATTTTACATTTGAGGTGTTGAGAGGTTGGGATGGATCACCAAGCCCCCCAGAAACAGCTGTTGGACTCTTAAAATTCTACCCATTCATCTCGTGGTATTATTTATATTCTGTAAGTCGGACTATTTTATATCCGTACACATGTAATTTTTTCTATCAAATGTATTTAATATTCTGTGTAAATCGACTTACCTAACATGCTTTTCATTACATTTACTCATCTACTGGCCAAAGTGCTCTCTTGCGGACTTCGAGGTGTATTCTGTGTAGAGAACACCTGTCTCTAACATATATATATATGTAGATCAATAAATGGTGGGGTTGTGTTGACCGCACGTGGAGTAATGATAGGCAAGGAAAAATTGTAAAAATCCAGAATGCTAAATTGAAAGAAAATTTTAACGAAATGAGAAATTGATAAGATATATAAATATATATTTATTCAAACCGGTTTTCGTCATAATGTGACTATCAAGAAGTCTTCTTGATAAGTCACATTATGACGAAAACCGGTTTGAATAAATATATATTTATATATTTTATCAATTTCTCATTTCATTAAAATTTTCTTTCAATTAGCATTCTGCATTTTTACGATTTTTCCTTGCTTATATATATATATATATATATATAGATATATATATATATATATATATATATATATATATATATGTATGTATGTATGTATGTATGTATGTATATATCTGTGTGTGTTTCCATGTATATACTTATTTATATAAATATATGCCTACGTATTTCTAATTGTCGTTTCTTAGCTATGCCATGTATCATGGTAGACAGATACATGATATAAGCCAATCTACTCTTTTGGCTTATCTCCCCTGCTTTGACCCATTTTATTTTTAATTTACTTTCGTCTTCTCTTTTCCTGTTTTCAATCTATTGTTAACACTTTGCACTTCTCTGTAAAGTGTCAATCTAAGAATCAAGTATTGGCAAGGTTGTTTGTGGAAGGCAGGCCAACAGTCGCGCATGTATACTGGGTTCCCCTCTCCATGCCACCAATGTATTCCAAGAGAAAAGCAAAGACCGATACAGCTTGGCACTAGTGACGTTGCATTTCTACAGCTGAGTGAAATGGAGAAACGTGAAGTAAAGTGCCTTGCTCATGACCACAACACACAGCCGGGTTTGTGAATCGAACGCAAAACCTCTTGCTTGTAAACCCGAGGCTCTAACAACTGAGTCATGCCTTCACCATTGGTATGTGTGTGAGTCTGTGTGTGTATGTGTGTATTTATATGTGTGTCTATATATATATATATAATATATATTATATATATATATATATATATATTATATATATATATATATATAATATATATATATAATGTATATTCGTATATAGATATATAGATATATAAACATATACACACATACATATACACAAAGGTATACACGCATACATACATAATGACATTGGACATTTCCCAAGCATGCCAGCTGCAAAAGGCGTGTGTAGTTAAATACTGACGGTAGTGAGCGGTAAGTAATTTTACACCAAGCTGAAATTGTAACCCCAAAGAGAATAAAGATATGTAATTAGCCTTAATGAAAATTACTCCCAAACGAATCAAAGAAGAGAACATTTGTAATTTCATTTGACCACGATTTAAATGTAGATATGAAGTGTTGGGAGGGGAAAATGGTGAGTCCAGTCTTTGATGATTGTTGTGCCTTTGGAGGGTAATTTTTTTCATTAGATGTAATGGCTTTCTTCTCATTACAATTATAACTTTAGTAAAATAAAAGTTATTTTCAGCCTGACTACTTTAAATGTTAGCCTTAACGTAAATGTATACTTTCCATGCAAAGAAAATCCTCTTGCAAAAACTTTCAATGCTGTAATTTAATTTTGAGTAGACCGGGCTTCGCTGACGAGGAACAATCTAACCGAAACATGCCCGGTGTTGTTTCTATAGCTGCTAAAGATCAGACTCAGTCCCTACATTTCATCTCTCCATGTAAGTTTTGATTAATTCATATTTTGGAGCTTCCCTCCTTTATACGCCGAACGTTATTGCAAGTGATTCAAAATGTCTTTAACTTAACACCTTAACATTCTTCTTATCCTGTGTATCACATGTGACGTAGAGAACACATTTCATTGATGTCTATGCTTCATATATGATACATATTCCCAAATTTTTTAAACTATTAGATTTGGAATTTATGATGGAAAGCTTCATGTTTCTCAGAACGTATGAAACAAGGGTTACCTAAAAGTCTGAAAGACAAACATGGACGTCTAAGACAAACTTACGAAAATACTTTGGACAGAAAAAGTTATAAGAATGGCTGATTGCGTTTCACTAAATGTTGTTCACGCAGGAGACATCCTTGAAAAGTTTTCCGAGGACATAATTAAGTTTTCCCAATCAGCGAATCACTTTTACACAAATTCTCTGTTTGTAAATTGTTCTGATGTGTTGGCAACTGTGAGTGGACAATATTTTATGAAGAACATCTAACAAGACTGCATCATGTCCAGTGTTATCACTGCTAAAGATCAAACACACAATTCCTTGTGTATCTCCATTTAATTTTTATTCAATTGAAATATTACAAATTTTCCCGCTTGCTTCTTTTTAGAGTAATTTTCATCAACGTTCATGGGGCTTCTTATTACGTAGGTGGTAGACTTAATATCTCACCCGATATAGCACCACGATCCGGTACTTTGGGTGTTTTCAGCCGAGTCGTCAACTCTGTTGCAAACTTTCAGCCTAGATATAAGGACATCTTCCGTCCAACTGGTCTCAGGGGCCTTGTGAAATGTCATGAGACACTGCTTTCAGTTTATTAACAATTACTTTTGGTCGGTCACCTTATGTATGGCGGATTGAACTCTCCAGTCATAAGGGACAAATGAAGTTCTGCCACTTTTTGCTGAACAACCACACAGATAATTCGTTTATAGTGATCAAATCGACCTTGCCTGTCCAGCTACACAATTTTCCACACTTCAGATGTCGAAATAATCACAGAACAACGTGAAATAAATTCTTTTGCTCAAAAACACACTATACCGCCCAGGCATGGAATCGAAACCATGATCAGGTGATCATTAGTGCAGCATTCTAACCAATTAGCCACGCACCTTCACCACCAGGCGCCTTATGTATGGTAACTAACATCTAACTACGTATATATATATATGGACCTATTTCAGTTCTGCAGTGAAAGAAATCATACCTGGCTCTCAAAACAGCTTCGCCTACAGTTCTCCTCTAGAAGTGTTTATAAGTCAGAGTATGTGCCAATTGTTTTGGCCACCGAAGTTGATTCCGCTATGAATAAAGAAACCTACACTTTATTGATTTGGTTCTCACCTCGATATCCCACAAATTCCTTTGTTTTGAATCCAAGCTAGGTAATGACTTGACCGACCAGAAATATCAGCCAAATACCACTCAAATATCAGTTTGCCGTTAAACACTACATATTCAATACAATTCTAGATGGAGAAGGTCTGAAAAATTAATTTGGATGATTATGGCTGAGAGGTCACGGACGTGAGATTATAATATCCCAAGAGAGGATCGCAATGCAGATGCTTCATGCTGAGACAACTAGCATGGGACCTAGGGTTAGACCAAGAAGGAGATGGTTGGATAAATATCAGTTGCTTCTGACAGAACCCAATGGAGGAGGTGCTTGAGGACTCTGAGCTACAACCCACGCCAGGAATAATGGACTGGGAATATGGGTAGACTGATGAGTAGCAGGGACAATTCTGCTGTCATCAGGTCAACTTCATTTTGATTGTCCTGGAGGATAAGCAACATCCAAAACAGAGCAACAACTTTTGCTCCTCGCTTTCACACAAAAATTATTCTCAATACACGTCTCCAGGTTTTTGCAGAATTTTATTCTTTTTTTTTTTCAGTTCAGAAATGGATTTCTCTGTTATTGTAGTTGCTGTTTAACAGAGGGTCCGATCTGCATTCAGGGCTACATTCATCCAAGCAAGTTAAACTGGCCAAATCTTTTAAATCGTGAACGCCATACTCGTTTGTATTACAATTCAATTTGTATCTAATATACTGAAGGAGATACATTTATTGAAGTAAGGTATCCCGTATTGGTTTTGCTTTAATATATCGAGGAAATAATCAATTTCTTGGATACATAGCTCTTTCTTTAAATTTTAAGACAGTGTGATTATATAAAAGTGTTCCTTTTGGCTCCATTTTGCATTTACTCATCCGCTGAACATATATCTTTAAGGAATTATTTCAAATCATGATTAGAATCTATCCAAAAATGCTTATATACATTAATTCATATTTAAGCAATCATCTATCTACATTGCACAGTTCGTTTCCTGAAATTTGAATTTAATAGGTTTCTCTGGCGTGTTGTTTTCGTACCTTCCAAAC
>NC_043006.1:32440984-32450984 GCF_006345805.1 Octopus sinensis | reverse complement strand
GACCACTCACCAAGGAAGAAACGATAGGAGTGTGGGACCTCCAAGACTGGGACAGCTAGGGATTTAAAGAATATTCGCTGCAAGTTACGTGGGAAACCTGGACAAACAAGCAAAGCCATTTTCACTACCTCCGGACTTACTCATGTACCGAAACCCCCAAGAAATCGCATCCTCGGGGCCATGGCTTCCGTGCGACAACCCCTGAAACTGCGTCCTTTAACATACCGTCACAGGAGTTTGAGCCTTCAACGGGCCCAAAAGTACATAACGTTAGACATTAGTTGTGTTCTTTTCACCGATGAAACCAGGGTGACTCTTGACGGACCTGATTGGACAAATGGTTGGGTCTATTTTGGAGATGAGCGTCACCAATATTTACGACGTCAACAACAGAGTGGAGGAGTCATGTTGTGGGCTGGTATCATTGGGGTCTGACTTGTTGACCTAGCCAGGGTGCCTGAAGTGGGTAAAGCGACCGCAGCCGCCTACTACATTCTCCCAAAAGCGGTCTTGGATCCCTGGCTAGAAGACACACCGCTGTCACTTCTAAGGAATCTTGTATTCATGCATGACAATGCTCCCTCCCACTCTGTTAGGACCACCGAAACATTCCTAGGATCTTACAGCATACAAAGTGAAAGGTTGATGGTTTGGCCACCAGCATCTCCGGATCTCAACCCTTTCGAAAATCTTTGATCCATCATTAAACAAGATGTTTATGTCGATGGACACCAATTTATGTCAAAAGATGTCTTATGGGCGACCATCAAAGCTGCAGCAGAAGCAGTCAAACCTGCTACTATTAAGAAATTGACAGATTCCATGACTAATAGGGATTTTGAAGTTATACATCGAAATAGCGCTCATGTGGATAAATAATTCATTATGTCAATATATGTTATAATATTATTATGGTCTTTTTTTTAAATATATACTCAATGTATGCTTAATATGTATCATCATTCTTCATTTTCTGGAAACAAAATGTCTAGATGGGCTACTTTCATTCAAAAGCTATTATCGTAGTTCACGCAAAAACTGAATAATCTGAAATAAAAAAAAGAATGATGTTACACAGAATAATGGAAACATAACAATGGTGTTGACATAGTGTGCAGACCAGCTGGGAAAAGTTTTATGAAAATCGATTCACAGAAAACTGATAAATTTCACTCCTAAGCCATTAATGAGGTTCTCGGTGCATACACGTATATATGTATACACTACTCACATACACAAACACACTTACACACATACTCACACACATGCACGCACACATATATATTTATATATTTAATAGATATGTATACACATATATATATATGTGTGTGTATGTGTGTGTATATATATATATATATATATATATATATATATATATATATATATATACGTACATACGTACATACATGCACCCATACATGTATACATACAAATATATTATGTATCTATCCGGCCATCTTCCATTTGTATATGTTGTGTGTGTGTGTGTGTGTGTGTGTGTGTGTATGTGTGTGTGTGTGCCTATCTATCTACCTATCTAGCTAGCTACCTATTTATCTATTTATATATATACCTATTTATGTACCTACCTATCTACCTATCTATCTATCCATCTATCTGTCGCTAAATCGTAAATAGCAAACTTGCGTTAAGTAAAATCCACAAAAAAAGCCTAAAGAATTAGCGTTTGTGTGTGAGAGACAGCGAGAGCGTCAGAGAAAGTGATAGAGAAAAAGAATGAGAGCGGAAGAGATACAAAGAGTAAAGCTTCTACACGTTTGCATAGAGATATATTCGATGACGGCGGTGCAGATTACTTAAGTAAAGAGCTCAGGGAGCGTGTATTTGGATCAATCTGAAACAAGCTTCCCTGCGTACTGTTCATAAACACAGATTTCGTCACATATACGACGAACGAAACACTGCAGAATGACCTGAAAATTAACTATAAATCGAGCGCATATAATCCATTTATACATACACAGAGTATTTCTCAGTATTGAACTAATATGCGCTGCCAATGAATGTAAAAATATTCAAAGAAGTTAACGCACTGCCCGTAACTCACAGCTAGGTATCAGCTACTATTTGCTTCTATGATTCGCCTATGATGGTCAGGCTAGGAGAGTCTAGTTGTTTTATTCACTCTGCAGTCAACCACGTGATCAAATTTGTAGAATGAGACTAAATATACTTTTATTAAAGTACGTGGGTCAATTTACTCAAATTACTTAAACTGTGCAACTTCAGTAAATTATACCCATCTGTCTTATACATATGTTGGCAAAATGCACAAATCTACTTGTAAATTGCACATACTCCAGAAACAGCTGTAAAGTAGGACTTACTCTTTCATACCCATCACCTGCGAGATTTTCGCCAATGATATCATGGGTTTTGCTTATCTATCCTGATCGAATGAACAAGGACCTCTCAAATGCCCTTCTATTCTATCAGCGACGTTATTATGTGATTTATCTGGTCTTGCAAACGTTCACCCTGTGGATTCTGGTGTTTTACTGCTATATTTACATAGTATGGTTTTTCTCTCCTGTCTAAATATGCTATAAACGATTTGATGTATTAAAACTGGTTCTTTCAAATTTATTTTATTTTAGCTACATCAGCTACATTGCCTATAGCCAACATTTGTACAAATCCAGTATTTCGCATTTCACGTCGAAGTTTAAAACTTTTGGTTTGATCTGAGCACTTATTGTAAGTACCTATTATATGTCCTTTGACATTTTCTTCCTCATTACGGTAGATAGATAGATAGATAGATAGATAGATAGATAGATAGATAGATAGATAGATAGATAGATAGATAGATAGATAGATAGATAGATAGATAGATAGATAGATAGATAGATAGACATAATGAGCTTCCGTCCTTACAAGGCTTCGCTCGTCTCTGATATATACTGGTCCTCCGTCGGTTACGGCGATGAATGTTCCAGTTGATCCGATCAACAGAACAGCCTGCTCATGAATTTAACGTGGAAGTGGCTGAGTACTCCACAGACACGCGTACCCTTAACGTAATTCTCAAGGGGGTTCAGCGTGACACCGAATATGACAAGGCTGACCCTTTTGAATTATAGGTACAACTCATTTCTGCCAGCTGAGTGGACTGGAGCAACGGGATATAAAGCGTCTTGCTGTGTATCGAACTTACGTCCTTACGTTCGTGAGCCGCATACCCTAACCACTCAGCCATGCACATTCACACACACAAACACATAAATGTGAGTATATTTTTATGCAGGCATATAGCCACATAAGCAAATTTATATGTTTTATTATTTTTCTCGCTTATAACTTGGTGTGGTTAGAAATTTTCTCCTGAGGCGGATGGATCAAAGCCCTTTTATGAACAAAGTCTTCATTAAATGTCGGATGCAATCTTTGTTCACTGTTTGATTAAGCAATCCAAGAAAATTGCTTAGTTATCACATGAGAGGATACGAGTCTATTAGCTCTGGGGGAATTACATGAAGTGGAGCTAATGGGTGAAGCCCGGTACGTTCGCTTGACATGCTGACAACAGTATCCATATCTCCCTCAATCACACCTTAATCTGGATAATGTAATGTTGTCTGGTAAAGGACAGAATGGCTTTGATCAGGAATCTGCGAGATCGGACTTGATTTGAGTGATTACAGCAATAACAATTTTAGTAGCAACAGCGGCAATACTTGTAGCGGTGATAAGGACGAAAGCAATAACAAGGGCATCGTCATCATCAACAACAACAACAATATCATCATCATCATGATCAGCATGATCATCATTATCATCGACAACAACAACAATAGCAGCAACAACACTAGTAGTAACAATAATGAGGAAGGCAATAACAAGGACGCTATCATCATCATCATCATCATCACCACCGCCACCATCATCAATAACAACAACAACTATAACAAACGATGTCAACAACTCGAAATATATTTCATCATATATCGTAGAGAAGGCGTTGTATTGGAAGTTCGGTATTTTGTTTTTGTCTTGTTTTGTTTATTTATTTTTTTTTGTTATGTTTTCCCTCGTCGGGATGTTGGAATTGCGGAAATCACAAGAATATTGGAAAAAATCCTGTGCAGTCCTTAGGCCAATTTATGCTGTCAGTTAAAATCTTACCATAGGGACTTTGGATGTAATAATACCAGGACCGATAATATAAATACCAATCCATTTCTAGGATAGATCTGTGAATTTGCGTGGCTTAGTGGTCACGGTATTCTTCTCATGATAGTAAGGCTGTGAGTTCAATCCACAGCGGCGCCTTGTGTCCTTGAACAAGACATTTTATTTCAGATTTGCTCCGGTACGTATATATATATGTAATTTAATTCACTCTTTTTGGCACCCCGTCGGTTACAAATACAAGTGTTCCAGTTGATAGCCAGCTCGTGAAATTTATATGCAAGTGGCTGAGCACTCCACAGACACACGTACCCTAAATGTAGTTCTCAGGGGAATTCAGGCTGTCCCTTTGAGTTACAGGTACAACTCATTTTTGCCAGCTGAGTGGACAAGAGCAACGGGAACTCCGTAAAAAATATTCAGCCTCGCAACACGTTTAGAAAAAATCAAGCGATAGTCAACGCCTTTTGGACAGCCGAGCATTGTGCGTTCTCGGTGGGACACATTTTCACGGCACCTACAGAATCTTCGACTGGTCGCCGAGTTGTGTTATCATAGATCAATCTATTCACAACTGAGCATACCATGTTATCCCGGATTAGTGATAAACGAGGCTACAAGTAATGATTAATATAATGTTTAAAACCAGTTTTCATCAGAGTTTTACGTACAAATTAAAAGCTAGCAGAACTAAAAAAATTCGCTTCAAACCTGAAATGTACGCAAACATACGTATGAAACTCTGGACACAAATCCATTTTAATTCACATATAAGAAATCGAATCGAATTTGTATATAATTTCCAATAAAATTTATCGACTCTAGTTTTGAGTGCAGAATAGACCTAGTTGGCATTCGATCTCAGATCTGGCATTTTGTAGCATCTGTAGATAATCACAATATATACCACAAAACATTTAGTCGAGTTTTCAACAATTTCTACCGATTTCATATTCTCTTTCAAATGAGATTTGACAATATAAGATAATTTCCATCTCGAACATACTTAACTAGAGATGTCGAACGTTACATGAGACAGATATTAAAGAAGAGTGGTATAGAAAATAAACAGACCCTTGCATATACATAGATATACACATGCATACATAAATACACAAACACACACACATACACACACACACATATCTGTATTAAAGAGTGGATAGACTACAGAACATTATGAAAGACTAAGGGTATGAGTAAGAGGAGAAACAGAAAGTGAAATAAAGTGATAGCTAGCGAGGAAAAATCTTTAGTAAGAAGTCATTTGCCTTTTAAATGATGAAAGATACTCTTACATCTACTGATACCATTGAATCGATATAACATTTATATGAATTGGCAATAACTACGTCTTACTAATTAAATATAACAAATTTCTTTCAAATTTTTCTATAAAGCTGACAAAAATATTGTACATAAATTCGTATGTTCGTATCAAAAATTCCCACGATTTTGTTATTTTATAGAAAAGTGTAACGTTTTCTGTTTTCTATTATTTTCACCGGTTATTTTCAATATATCTTAAATTTCTAATGTATCTGAAGACGAACGGGAAATAGAACAAGACTGTTGGAAAAGGAGAGACAAACACGAAATATGCAGTTAAGACTTTTTGAAAATGTAAGCTTTTAAGGTTATTTTCTAATATTAATATACTAATTCTAATTTATGATGTGTTGTATCGATAAATTTGTTTTCTCTGTGTTTGTACTGTAAATATATAGCCAGAGTAAATCACGAGTTAAAACATGGGAAATAATAGCATAACTACGAACAGAGGAACAAAGTTAATTATTTATGGAGAAGTTTAAAGAAGACATACGAACACTTCAGAGAGCTGCCCTGACTAATATATACATATATATATATATATATATATATATATAAAAATGCTTTCACTGCGATGGTTTTGTTAAGCAGTGTCGATTTTTACAATTCTGTAAATAATAATAATAGTATTTTATAAGCTTACAGCTCATAGCGATCACCGTGTAATGACTAAAGATAATAGTATAATAACGGAGCAGGTAAGCCCGCGACAAAAAAAAGTAGGCTTTCCCGTACGCGTCGGACATGTGGTTGCGTAAGCAAAGAGTTTTGTGTGTGAATAGTTATTTGTGTATGTACTTTGTTATGTCTGGGATTGTACTTTTGTATGAAAGTATACTCTTTGTTTATCTGTGTTTCATCTGAACATACGTATTTACTGAACATACGTAGGGTGGGAAGTCAACCCAAGAAATACAGAGGTTTACAATATTACTGGTCACCTTCCATTTCCATCTTGCCTGTTTAAGTGTTTTAATTTACCTGATGATGGCAGATTTTTGCTATCATCAGTAAAATGCTGCCAAAACAACTGTTGGTAATTTGGAAACACAATTATGCTCTTCTTATATGTATATATGTATGTATATGTATACACACACACATACACACATACACACACACATACACACATACACACACACATACACACACACATACACACAAAGACAGAGAGAGGGAGACATTTATACATTCTTTAATTTCTTTATTTGTTTCAGTCATTTGACAGCGGCCATGCTGGAGCACCGCCTGTAATCGAGTAACTCGACCCCGGGACTTATTCTTTTTGTAAGCTCAGTACTTATTCTATCGGTCTCTTTTGCCGAACCGCTAAGTAACGGGGACATAAACACACCAGCATCGGTTGTCAAACAATGCTAGGGGGACAAACACAGACACACAAACACACACACGCATATATATATATATATATATATATATATATATATATATATAATATATATATATATATATATATATATAATATATATACATATATACGACGGGCTTCTTTTCAGTTTCCGTCTACCAAATCCAGTCACAAGGCTTTGGTCGGCCCGAGGCTATAGTAGAAGACTCTTGACCAAGGTGCCACGCAGTGGGGCTGAACCCGGAACCATGTGGTTGGTAAACAAGCTACTTACCACACAGCCACTCCCGCGCCTATATATTATATATTTTCATATATGGATGGATGTATCCATACACATCTATATCTATATTTTTTATGAACACATAACGATATAGAGTGCATTCATAGCCTTCTATTATTTAACCTTTAACGAGGAGAGAAGAACTATGACAAACGTCATTCTCAAGACAGCAATCACATTTCTTTTTTATTTGTTACCGGAATCTTATCATTTTAATATTTCATTTCTTTCTCTTCCATTTTCATGGACAGCTGAGGTTTATTGTGTCGACGTTCAGCTTCGATTTCTGTGGCTTTAAGAAGATGAAATGTCAATCTCCTTCTCATCCGGACAGGTCAGTAAGATTATCAGCTTTTCAAGCTAATGAAAGATTCATCAATGTTTCAGGTCTGACGATGCATATAGCTGTGAATTAAATAATACCTTTCTGCTGTTCTTACTTAGTCTTGTGTGAACTCGGCTGATGAGAGTTATGGCGTTTTTTGGTACTAAACAGATACTAATATCCGTGATAGGATATAAAATGACAAACCTCAGTTTGTTGTCTGATGCGTGATCAACCCTTTTACATACTGGTATAAATAATAACCTCAGTATATTATAATACAATAATGGTAATAATAATAATAATAATAATAATAATAATAATAATAATAATAATAATAATAATAATAATAATAAAGAAATATAAAAAAGAAATTACTGACTGAAGTAGAGATTGATCAGGTTAGACAAGCAATATCGGATAAAATGAACGAAGCTGCAGCTAGAGAAGATAATACAGAGGAAATGATTATAGACCAGCCCAGGGCGGATAAAAACGAAGAGAGGATTGAAAGAGTTAGTATAAGTGATAGGCAAAGTGAAATACGCCCTGAACCAATCATAAACACTAAGACAGATGAGCATCAAATAGATAAAGAAAGTCACACAATATTGACCCAACAGAACTACATGAGCTAAAAAATCAAATCATGATTGAATGGCTGAAAATTAAAGAAACCAGCATGGATGAGCGTGATATACTTCCTAAAATCCGCAACTCTAACCAAAACATGAAAATAATTGGTAAAATCCGGCTTGCACTTAAGGATATAATTTCAGTTAATGATTGATATCACAAACCTCAACCACCTATACTATGCATCCGCGAAAATCTCAACGATCCTATGTGGTGTAAAGATTAGAAAACGGCAACAGTCCCACAAAAAGCCTTCTTGGCAAGAGCGTCTGCAACAACAAATTAAAGTATTTAGATCTGACATTGAATATTTGAAAAACCTTAAGGCTCACAAGACTACCAAACCTACAAAAACCCAAATTACTGAAAAAATACAATATAAAAACTATACTTGATATTGATGCCACCATAGAACCATCAAACAAAAGGTATCTGCCAAAGCTGCCCGCATAGCGAGTATGAAAAGCGTGTTAGATTTTTCAAGGACAACAACATGTTCAAAAATAACACCAAGAATTTTTACAGGAAGATAGGAAAAACAGCGTTTACTGCAGGGTCTGTACCATCAAAAGAAGAAGTGCAGAGATTTTGGAATAAAATCTGGGCAGAAGAAAAACAACACAACGAAAAGGCCCCCTGGATTGACAGAATATCTACAGAACTGGACCCCTTAGAAGAGCAAAAGTGGGAGGGTGTCAAGGTAGAAGATATAAGATCTGCTCTCAGGAGGTCAAGCAAATGGAAGTCTCCAGGAAAGGATAAAATTCCTAACTTCTGGCTGAATGCCTTCCCAGAGAGCCATGAACTGCTAACAGAACTGTACAATGATGTTTTGCAACACCCTAGTAGGATGCCTCCTTGGCTAGTTAATGGGTTAACATTCCTGCTTCCAAAAAGTGAAGAAACAAATGAACCAAAAACTATAGACCCATAACCTGCTTAACAACTATGTACAAAACACTAACATCTGTCCTGACGGAATATACCTATAGTTTTTTAACAGACAGCAGCATATTCCCTAATGAACAGAAAGGATGTAAACGTGGATCCTACGGCTGTAAAACCAACTACTCATCAATAAGATGATCTTAGAAGATTGTCACAAACGACACAAAAACTTATCAATAGCCTGGATAGACTATAAAAAGGCTTTTGATAGCCTACCACATAGCTGGATTAGGAAATGCCTTGAAAGTATAAGATAGCACCAACTCTGCGAAACTTCTTGACTGTAAGTATGAGATCATGGAGAACCACACTAACTCTGAACAGTGACAGTGAATCCCTAAATGCTGGTGATGTAAAAATTTCGTGTGGCATTTTCCAGGGTGACTCACTGTCACCACTCCTCTTTTGTTTATCCTTAATACCTCTCTCAAAGCTGCTCAATGACGCGCAGTACGGGTATAAAATGTTTGATAAAAATATAAATCATCTCGTTTACATGGATGATTTAAAGCTTTTTGCAAAAAATGATCAACAACTCAAGGGCTTACTAGCGATAGTCAAACAATTCAGTGACGACATCAGAATGCAATTCGGCCTCGATAAATGTGCAAAGGCTACCTTTATCAAAGGAAAAATGACAGAAACATCTAACGTTAACCTTGACCAACAGAATGTCATAAAAGAACTAGACCCAGAGAGCTACAAGTACCTAGGGGTAATTGAAGGGAACGGAATAAGGCATTCAGAGATGAAGGAAAGGATCAGGAGAGAATGCTATCGAAGAGTGAGAGCAATACTCAAGACAGAGCTGAATGCAAGAAACAGGATCGAAGCAATCAATGCATTAGCTATACCAGTCGTGACTTACAGTTTCAATATTGTTAACTGGTCAATTACTGAAATATGTCAGCTCGACAGAAAAATAAGGAAACTGTTGACAATGCATAGAATGCAC
>NC_043006.1:32430984-32433484 GCF_006345805.1 Octopus sinensis | reverse complement strand
GTAACGGCAGACGAAATACCGCTAAATATTTCGCCCGGCGTGCTAACGTTTCTGCCAGCTCGTCGCCTTTTTAACATCAGACGAAATACCTATATCTTTACTACACACAAGGGGCTAAACACAGAGAGGACAAACAAGGACAGACAAACGGATTAAGTCGATTATATTGACCCCAGTGCGCAACTGGTACTTATTTAATTGACCCCGAAAGGATGAAAGGCAAAGTCGACCTCGGCAGAATTTGAACTCAGAATGTAGCGGCAGACGAAATACCGCTAAGCCTTTCGCCCGACATGCTAACGATTCTGCCGGCTCACGGCTTTGGTATAAGTAGTGATAATAGTAAGAATAGTTGTAGTCGTAGTTGTAATAGTAGTAGCAATAGTTATAACAGTAATTGTAGCAATGAAGTACTCTACAGTAGACAGCGTTATTTCTTCCTATTCACTACGTTCTGAGTTGAAAATCCGCTCAGGTTGACTGCGTCTTTTATCCTTTATAGGTCGATAAAATAAGTACCATACATGTACTGGGCTCAATGTAGTCACCTTACTTCTCCTTTCAAAACTGCAGGCTTTTTGCGAAAGATAAGAATTATTAATATCAGCAATACATATTTCTTTATCGGCCAGAAGTGTCCGTTGATACAGTAATCCCTCGCCATATCGCGGTTCACCTATCGCGGTTCACCTATCGCGGTTCACCTATCGCGGTTTATTATTTAAGCTTACGTCGATTCCTCCGTGGTGTTACAGTTCTATATTTAAGAGATGCGGAATTGTGTTCATTATTTACATTATTTACATTTAACGAATATTTGTCCTCATCTCGTTTGTTGTTAACACAACGTTTCGGCTGATATACCCTCCAGCCTTTATCAGTTGGCTTGGGGAAATTTCGAACCTGTGTTCTCATTCCTAAGGTATTATTCGATGAAAGTTGGAGGGTATATCAGCCGAAACGTTGTGTTAACAACAAACAAGATGAGGAAAATATCCGTCAAATGTAAATGATGTAAATAATACCCCGTGGTGTTGTTTTGCATTTATAATAAAATATATACAGATTATAGAAATAATAAAAGAATATATACAGTACCTGTTTCTACTTCGCGGATCTTCACCTATCGCGGCGGGGCGGACTAACACCCGCGGTAATCGAGGGATTACTGTACAACACAAAACACGTTATACAATTCCACATCATGTGTCATTTACGTATAATAAACACGTGGGGGGAAACATACTACAAAGTATGGCAACGGGTTTGAATTGAATAAAAATAAACAAATGAAGGCAATTCACTCTCATGCGCTAAGTAAGCTGGGGCCGTAAATTTTTCATTTTTAAATATAAAACTAGGCGTGGCTGTATGGTAAGAAGTTTGCTTCCCATCTGCATCGTTCCGAGTTCAGTCCCACTGCGTGACACCTCGGGCAAGTGTCATCTGCTATAACCGCAAGCCGACCAAAGCCTTGGAAGTGGATTTGGTAGACGGAAACTAAAAGAAGCTCGCCGTATGCATGCATGTGTGTGTGTGTACTTGTGTGTATCTTCGAGTGTATCTTTTTATCTGGGTCTCTCCCCCAACATCGCTCGACAACCGGTGATGGTGTGTTTACGTTCCAGTAACTTAGCTGTTCGGCTAAAGAGACTGATGGAATAAGTTCTATACTTGAAAAAAAAAGCACAGGGGTCGATTCATTCCACTAAATGTTCTTCAAGGCGGTACTCCAGCTTGGCCGCAGCCTAATGGCTGAAACAAGTGAAAGACAAAAGATAAAACGGAAAACGAAAACGATGACGACAACCAGACTGGAAGGTGAAAGAGAAAGAGGATTAAAATAGCAAAAGATATACTAAAATCTTCAAACAGCAAATCAGTTAATTCCGCTGTAAACCTATTTCCACTTATTGAATGCAATTTCTTCTATCACTTGAGCTAGTTACTTTTGAAGTGGATAAATTATTTTATTAAAAAAACCTTCAGCGATACATTCAACTCTGTTGTTCGTAAGGAAAATGTATTTTCCGCTTAAATATTTCTTGATTTGCAATAATTGAGAAATTCTTTTTTTAAATCATGAAATGTTACATATCGCGAATAAAAATAATTCACTAAAACCCATCATTTTTCACTTTGTTTATGTTTGGGGAAGTTTATGGCTAAGATAATTCACTGAAATGTTACGTTAATACTGTGAACCAAACTATTATTTAAAGCAATTCACTTTCACATCCTGTCTCTGCGACAAATATTACTAACACACACATACACACACACACGCACACACACCCACACACCCACACACACACACATATTCACAAGTGTGACGAATTTTTATGTGATTATTAAGACTGTTTGAAATACCAACCAATTATTATCCTTCAACTCAGCTAGATAGAGACACCGTCATGGAGAAGACGGAATCTTGGCTAAGAACGTCGATTACGGAGGTCTCAAAATGTATCAGTTTATTATTTTAAATATTTTATGAACG
>NC_043006.1:32380984-32425984 GCF_006345805.1 Octopus sinensis | reverse complement strand
GGAGCAACATAAAATAAAGTGTCTTGCTCAAGAACACAACACACAGCCCGATGCGGGAATTGAACTCACTACGTTATGATTGTGAAGGCGACACTCTAACCCATGAGCCATACGTCATTGTTTAAAATTACTTCACTAATATCCCATCTCTATATAAAACGCCATACATATACGCGCGCCCATGTGTGTGTGTATGTATGTGTGTGTGTGTGTTTGTGTGTGTGTATCCTTTCATTTAAATGTGTGGATGGAAGATAATTGCAGGTAACGACTCATGCCTCGGAGCAGAGAAAAGCGAGATCACCGTAGGTGTCTACAAGATCAGTTGACATCCGAGCAAAAGCAGTAGAACAATTTGTCTTTGTCATTTATTCATTGATTGAGTTAAACTTCGCTGAAGAGGGAAGTGAAATCTTCTAAACCGTGATGGTACTTCTGTTAGTACGGTTAGAATTCTGGTATCAGTCATCCTTTCCATTGCATGGAAACTTTCCGAAATTACTCATTAACCTTATGCTATTGCGTAGCTTCCATGATCTAAAGCAGTTTTTCACCTATGGATCCCTTTGATTCTAATTTTGCTCAGGTAAACCCTACGTCGCTACGTTCTGAGTTCAAATTCGGCCGGGATCGACTTTGATTTTCATCCTTTCAGGTTCGATAAATTAAGTGCCAGTTGCGTACTAGCCTCCTCCCCCAAAATTTCAGGTCTTGTGTCTATATTAAAAAGTATTATTAGAAATATCATTTGTTTTCAAAAACCGGATCCTCTTTGCATATATCTACATATATTTTTTTGCAGGTATATACATGGTGCTCGCTGCAGCTTTTCCACAAGTGTAGGATAAATTATATCGGTCGCCTCAAGATGCAGAGATGCTGTTAAGAGAATCCATGCATTTTCAGTGGATCCCGAGATGATGTTTGAATTCGCTCCCTCCCACAACAATTGTTCGGCTACTCTTTCTCACATGTCGAGGACCACGTAAAGTTCACCGCAATCGCCTTCATCATTATTTCTAGTTATCGTCCATCCACATAGTCAGGTAAAAGGAAACACACACAGACACACACACAAACACTCACACACACACACACATATGCATATATATATATATATATATATATATATATATATATATATATATATAATATATATATATATATATATATATATATATATATATATATATATATATATACACATACACACACACGCACACACATACACAGATACACTCACAATCATATATATAAATAGGTTAAAATAGAAAAAAATGCAAACAATTTGGCAAGACTTGACAAAGACATTTTATTTAATTTAGCTATATAATAAAAGGTTTGATATAGCTAAATTGAATTAAATGTCCTTCTCAAATCTTGCTAAATTGTTTGCCTTTCCTTTCTACTTTAACCTATTCCTACCGACTCAAGGGGAAGCCACTTCCAGCCGCTTTGGATAAGGCAGTCACAAAATCACAACTTCAACTGCAGTTCAAACTATTTGAGCATTTGAACACTCAGAATGCATGCTTATTAGTGTGTCACTCTGACGAGAACTCTTTAAAAATAGTAGATAGATAGATAGATAGATAGATAGATAGATAGATAGATAGATAGGTAGGTAGGTAGGTAGGTAGGTAGGTAGGTAGGTAGGTAGGTAGGTAGGTAGGTAGGTAGGTAGGTAGGTAGGTAGGTAGGTATAAACATACATATGGTTTTGTAAATAGAGTAGCTGGGATATTTATGAAGTGTTTTTAAACAATGCAAATCTAGAAATGACACCAGTTTCAGAGTTATTTTGTGATCATGCGAAATGAATATTTAGAAACACTTCTTTTGGGGAGCAGCATTTATTATTAAAATTTCAGAATAAGTTATTTAACAATAAATGGATGTTAATTGTCAACACACTTGCGGCATTTGACAATTAATTGAAGAAATTCTTTTTACATGAAAACATTAAGTTTGCAATTGCATAAAACAATTGTACTGCACGATTATCTTATATTGTGTACGATAAGTTTAAAGACGTGTTATATAAACAGAACCTTACCTACAGCGTTCATAGATTACGTGATGTTTATCGGTGAAAGACAAATGTATGATTGATTAAAACTACATCTAAATAAACATACAGCATGTAAGACTGGTTTTGTAAGCACAACCTTAAACACTATCAGAATCCAACCATATAAAAACATGCTTAAATCCTATTCTTGGCATACATAGATTACATCGTAATTATCAGTTTGAGGCTGATATAACAGTAATTAAAAATACCTCTAAATAACCATTTAATAGGTACTTGTGGATAACAAGTGTTGTATTTGGAACCATGGCACTATGCACGATGCTGTAAGTGATATGCATATTTTAAACTTAAGCGGGTTTTTTAAATTTTAATCATAATTATTAATTTCTTTCCATTGGAATAAAGGTGGAATTTAATTTAAAGACTGAATCTAAGGTTACACAACAGAGGTGAAAGAATATTATTAAAGTATTAAAGAATATTGTATTCAGTATTATGAAAATGTTTTCACTGTAATGAAAAAAAGCTAGTCTTAGTACGATTTATAGGAGACAACAGTTATTTCATTAGCGCAGAAAACAGTGGAAGCCTATGAATTAACTATATGGTATAATTAGCTTTTAATATTACGCAACTAAACTATAATTAATTTTGATATAAATGAAAATTTAAGAATTCGCTATAGAATAAAATGAAAAATTACCAGTACAAATACACAACTCATAGTAATTATTGATAAAAAGAAATATTTCATAAAAATATTTACAACTAGCAGTATCGCCCGGCGTTGCTCAGATTTGTAAGGGAAATAACTATAAAGCATTTTTAGAGAGTTATAGCCAAAAAATAGCAAAAAAATGGAAAAAAAATGATGGTAAATTTTTTTGAGAGTTAAAACAGGTGGAGTTGCGTCTCCTAGACGGTCTGTGGTTTGGGTTTCTGATTCTCGACCCCATGTCGAATTTATCGATTTTTTTCAGAACTGCGGGAACTTTTCAAAATTTTCGCTGCGTTAGTTTTGAATTATAACATTGGGCTATGTGTGTGTCAAGTTTCATCAGAATCGGTTGAAAGCCGTGGTCAGGGTGAGGGTACGAGAAAACAGACACACAGAAAACGCACAGACAAACTGCCGTTTATATATAGAGAGATAACAGAAGTGGTATTTGAGAATCTTGAACTAAAATGATGCAAAAATAACACAACACTGTCAAACACAATTATATTGGAATATTCTTTAAAAGATAGTGTGACATATTAATATCTTACTGATTCCTGGGTGTAAACAAAAATAAATGTATTAAATATTTAATGGTAAATGCAACGTTCATGGACAGACGAGATTTTCTAGATTAAAAATGTAGAAGTACTAGCGTGTTCTTGTGAGCAAAGTTCATAAAAGCATCTATATAAAAATAATTGAGATGCAAAATAAAAGTACGCGCTCTTTTTGTATTAGTTATGTGTTTCCCTACTTTAGGAGAGGTATTATGAGGTAAAAACTGCAAGCTTCTTGAGCGTTGTTCGAATCAGTCAATCACATTTTGAAGATATTTACTCAATAAACATTCAGCATCCACAGTCCAGATAAACATTTGACCTGAACCACACTTTTTTAATCTTCTCATAGAGTTGTCACTATATGCTATCACAAGTCGTGTCGTGATAGTTATCGAAAAATCACAGCAATGTAAGTATAACCACTTCGTGACAGTATCCTTATCGTATAAAATGACATAAATTAAAAAAAATAATAACTTGATACAACATCACGGTGTCATTACACGAGTACCATTGTTTAAAATTACGCGATGTATGAACCACTTCATCGAAACATATGACATTAGTGTCAAGTTATTAGTATCATTATCATTTAAACTAAAATAAATAACATTTTGTGTTGGAAGACTGCATCTGACAGAGTCACTTTAAGAACATTTTATACCACTAAAACATTTTTATTTTAAAATATAAACAAATTGTAACGACTACTCTAAATTTTTTAAAAGCAACTCTTTTGTCATGGCAAAGGTGAGTTAAATATAACAGTTTCGAAAGGTGAGCATATTGCGACAAATAAATGCATACGATAGATTGCAGTTTACATTTACAGTTTACGAAAGTAATTATAAGTGTAGCCCAAGTAATGTAAAAATAGTCGTTTCTAAAACGTCCAATTAGTTAAGCAGGTAGAATTTTAATAAAATCTAATCAACAGAGAAAATAATTTTCCTTAAAACGTATTTTTTCTGTTGGCTGCAGTTACTCCACCTTTAATATAAAATCATGGTCTCGTGACAAAAGTGTCATTATTCTCTAAACTCATAGCAATCTAAAGATAGTAAATGGATTACAAATCACGGTATCATGGCACCAGTATCATTATCGTCTGAAACAGACGTAGAGAAAAGTTCTAGTTGCAAGGCTGCCTTCGTGTTAACTGCAGTTTGATAAACACTCGTACATTAAAAGAATATTTTCTACAGCTTAGTTTCGGTTACTTTTATAAAATATAATTTTTTATAAAAATTCTAACAAAGCATTACAAACTGTAACATATACCCACCAAAATGTTAGAATGTGATTAAATATCAAGTTTTTAATACCATATCTAAAAGATGCACGTGACAGTTAATTTATGCATCACTGTGTATATCTACTTTTTCAAAACGTAATTAAATGTGTGGAATGTAGGTTAACTATATATTTACATTTTCGAAATGTACTTACGAGTGTAGACTATAAATATTAAATGGTTGGCTTTTATTTTTAAAGTTAGTCTTTTATAAGAAATTAACTCAACAAAAATACATTCAATATGATGTGTTCTGAAACATATTTCGTGTCTGGAAGTTATATTTAGTCTTTCAGAAGTTCTAAGACTCAGAAATGTAAAAATAATAACTTGACTTAAAATCAGTTTTGTCATGCTAATGTTTATGTAATGCAATATAATGTAAAAAATATTCAATCTAAAATCACATCACTTATGGCAGATAAATTACGATTTTCAGTGTTTATCATTTAAAAGTTTTGAAAGAATTGGGCTATTTGACAGAAAGTTCTTGAAAGCTCTGTCCGAAATATCTGATGATGCCTACAAAGGCGTGCTTAGCTTTTTCAGCATTGCGCCAATGCCACAAATATATTCGTTGGCTTAAAAAAGTCTTATCTATCCATTTAACTTTTAACAAAATTTCAGCAATGTAAAAATAACAACTTTACCGAAAATCACAATAAATTGACACCATTATAAACGTAATGCAGTTTCATGAAAACAGTCTCTAACACTACAAACTTTCAGCTCAGTTAAATAGAATCCTAGTAGAAACTCACTATGTCGTGAAAGAAAATTTTAATAACATTTCTCAAGAGCACAGTAGTATCAATATTTTCAACCAATACTTTGAAAGAAAATCTGAAGCGACATATCGAAGTAATTGCTTTGTAATCTTTGATCTTTTAATGTATGAAATATATTGAACTGTCTTATCGAATTATCCCAATGAAACGGATTAGATCTGAAGCGTTACTTGTCTTGATCAATTATTGACTATTTACTAAATGCATTGAATATACAGATTCAAAGATCTCTACCGTTACGTTAGCTTGTCTTTCCTTTAGAGTTTGACTTCCGTATTTCAAAGCCTGTACATCATGTTCTTCTAAATAATTTAAAATAAATTCGTACGGACTCCCACCGCACTTTTTATAACTATGTTTTCTGTGACATGTAAACACGAGTTCGTCTACGGACGTATATATATACATGGATGTATCCGCATGTATGTGTATTTACATGTATATAGTGTATGCTTATATGCATGTATGTAAGTATATATAAATATATATATATATATATAATATATATATATATAATATATATATATATATATATATATATATATATATTGCGTTAAGCAACGATTTCTTCCGGTTTGGCAGCCCAGCCTACGCGCACAAATTATTAAATAATATCTATCGATTTTTCTTAAAGCTAGGTTTTTCAGTCACCCCAGAGTCATGTCACATCGTATCTGGTGAAAAGCTAGAAATGTATCTACCATTCCATAGAGAGCGTTTTGAGGTGACTAAGTTGTTTGTACATCTTTTTACCTAAAGCAAGAATTTCTTCTCCACTGCAGTGAAATCAAACGTGTGCGTGTGTGTGTGTGTGTGTGTGTACATGGGTGTGAACGAAATAAATAGAAGAAGCAGTTATGCACTATATATGTTTCAAAATGCATGATTCATCATACCATGCATCATCATTATTATTATTATTATTATTATTATTATTATTATTATTATTATTATTATTATTATTATTATTATTATTATTATTATTACTATTATTATCATCATCATCATCATCATCATTATTATTATTATTATTATTATTATTATTAGCATCTTCTTTCAGTTCTGTTTCCAGTTCTTGCCAGGTGTCTTACTGGCACCCACCTAAGGCAGAGACACGCAATGTATACATTGGTAGGCCATTAAAATATACCCACCAGATTGTTTATTTACAAAGGCATGTGATAGATAAAAAGGGGAAAATAGAGAGAAAAGAGAAAAATGAAAAATAAAAAAAGTAAACAAGTAAAATAAATGGGGAAAAGGAAGGAAAATTCACAGCGACACATCCACTTCTCAATACGTGTGCCGTACCAGTTAAGACAATCTTTTGCCCCTCCTGCATGGATAGTAAGCCAGAGATCATTCTTGAATAATTTTCAGTTCCTAGTTTGATCATTCCAAGTGCTCCTACAATCGCTGGTATTGTAACTGTCTTGAGATGCCACACCTTTTCGATTTCTATTAGCAAATCTTTATATTTTTGGAGCCTATCAAATTCTTTTGTCGAGATATGGTCACAGAGTATGGTCATGTCAATCACTAACAAGACTTTATTGTTTTGATCTTTCACAACAATATTTGGTTTATTTGCATTGATGGTCCAGTCTTTACATACCGGGAAGTCCCAAAGAATAGCTACATTTTCTCCCTCAGTTACAACCTCAGGGTGGTGCTTGTACCATTTGTCAGCAGTTTTGATTCTACAATCCCGACACATTATCCTATGTAGATATTGACCAACTCTGTTATTTCTTGCTTTGTACTCTACAGCCAAACCTTACGTCTACACCATTTTTATCACGCTTGCTTGATAGTTCCGGGTCAATAAGATCTGATCTTGGGCAGCCAAGATAAAGCTTTCACTCTCTGCCTTGAGCCCTGAGTTCCGTAGTCACAGATGGGTATGCTTCTGGTCTATATCAACTTGTTTGCTACGGGCCACATATTTGGCATAGAGAGTATGTGGCACGTAGCAAATAATAATAATAATAATAATAATAATAATAATAATAATAATAATAATAATAATATTGTTATTATTATTATTATTATTATTATTATTATTATTATTATTATTATTATTATTATTATTGTTCAATATTTGGTAGATTGAGGCAAATTTCTACTGCATCACCTGCATGTTGCTGGGTGGGGTGTAGTTTTTGTGTTCTTTTCTGCTGTTGGGAATGTGCGAACACTTCCTGGTACTGTATTGTGTTAGTTTTTTTTCTTGAGGTGTGGTGATGTCTCTTGTTGTGTTACTACATGTATTGTGTGTTGATTGTGTAATGCCTTGGTTTTCTAGCTTGCTGGTGGGAGTTTATTTCACTGGATAAATGCTTTATAGAGTGTGTCTTGTATTTGTCGGTTGTTTTGTTTAGGTTGTAATATTAGATTAATAGTGTCTTTCGTCGGATGTGGGCTGTTCCTAGTAGGGCTATCGTTGGACAGTATGTAGTGATGAGGGTCCAGGTACAGCTTCTACATTTTTTATCATGCCCAATGCTTCAATTACCATTGGTACTGTCTTACCTTCAAGCTCCCCATTTTGAATACATCAATGTCGAGGTGTTTGTATTTCGATAATTTCTTCACTTGTATTTTGACAATATTTTGATCAGAAGGGACTGCAATTTTTATCAGTAAGCAGGTGTTTTTCTCCAAAGATATTCTATTGCAAAAACGTTATTATCCTTAAAGAACAAATATTGAAAATTAAATAATAATAATAATAATAACAACAACAACGACAACAGCAACAACAACAACAACAACAATAATAATAATAATAATAATAATAATAATAATAATAATAATAATAATAATAATAATAATAATAATTATAATAATGATAATAATAATGATAAAATAATTCCTATCATAGTAGGCGCATTAAGTATGATAAAAAATATTCAGACAAATACATAAGAAAAACACCGGGACTTACAAATATATATAACATACAGAGAAAATTGCACTTTCAATACAAAACACTTTCAATACAGTAACCATCAGAGCATTACAACAAATCACAGCACATACCCAAGGCACACAGAACTGCGCTCGGTAGTGAAGTGAAAGTACACAATAAAAATAAATAATAATAATAATAATAATAATAATAATAATAATAATAATAATAATAATAATAATGTTTGATAAAAAAACAACATTTAATAATACCTCACAGTAGTTGAAGCAAAGATAGCGTCTCAAGACGGTTACAATACCACTGATTGTAGGAGCACTTAAAACGATCAGTAAAGGAACTGAAAATTATTTGAGAATGATCCCTGGCTTACTATCCATGCAGGAAATGCCAAAAATTGTATTAACTGTGACGTCACACGTATTGAGAAGAACATTGTCGATGTGAAATTTCTTTCTCTTTATTTTCTTTGTTTACTTTTAAATATTATATTTTTCCTTTTTCTTTCTGTCTTTCATTCCCTTTTTTCTATCACATAACTTTGTAAATGAACAATATGTTGTGATTATTTTAATGTCCTACACATGTATACAGCGCATGGCTCTGCCTTAGGTGTCAGGAAGGCAAGAAAAGGAAACAGAATTAAAAGACGATGATGAAAGTGATAATAATAATAATAATAATAATAATAATAATAATAATAATAATAATAATAATAATAATAATAATAAAAATAATAATTAACGGAATTCATAACAAAACCAAGCAAAAGAACGGCAGACGGATAATCATAAATACTTTAGTAGAACAAATCGACCCCAGGACTTGTTATATCGGTCTCTTTTGCCGAAGCGCTAAGTTACGGGGACGTAAACACACCAACATTGGATGTCAAGTGATGGTCGGACACACACCCACACACATATATATATACATATATATATATATATATACATATTTATATATATATATATATATATATTATATATATATATATATATATATATATATATATATATATATATATATACGACTGGCTTTTTTTAGTTTACGTCTACCAAATCCACTCACAAGGCTTTGGTCGGCCCTAGTATATAGTAGAAGACACTTTCCTAAGGTTTCACTGCACCTTAGGAAAGTGTCTTCTACTATATACTAGGGCCGACCAAAGCCTTGTGAGTGGATTTGGTAGACGGAAACTGAAAAGAGCCAGTCGTATATATATATATATATATATATATATATATATATAAATATTAAATATATGTATTTATGCATAATAGGGTTTTAGATACCGTTATTGATTGCTTTCGTTGAAGCTAGTTCTATTTTTTTTTAACATTTTCAATCCAATATAATTAAAAGATTTTCTTGTCAGTCTACCAGGAAGTTTTAAAACCTCTTCGCCATTTTAAGCTCTATACTCTCTAATCTATCCTTCTCAACCAGGATGCTATATAGACATTCACACATGCGCAGACACATACATATATAATAGCTGACAGTTATTAACCATAATCGCCCTCAAATAAAGAAAATAACACAGAATTTAACGATAAGAATAAATATGTATTATCAATGGAATGATTCGTGATCCAGTCGGTAGAATAACTTCACTTACAACTTACCAGACGAATGAAAATAAGAGTTAACACCATGTACAGATGTAATCGTCGCTAAGAGATCTATGTGGAGACTCTTTCAGATCTTAGTTTTAAATGTAAGAGATTTTAAATATAAATTGGACAATTTATATATAGTAAATGGAACATTAAAAGTTAAGAACATAATCGAGTAGAGCGGAAAGAAGAGGTATAAGTGAAGAGTGTGTTGTGAGAGACAGATTGAAAGGAATCGAATAACAGCAGTCCCCGACAGTAAATACAAATAGTAAAATGTAAAGTAAAAGATCAATAAACAATACAGTTTAAGTAGAAGTAAGAGAAGAGGGGAGAGAGGGGGAGGGGAGAGAGGGGTGGGGAGAGAGGTGGGAGGGGAGATAGTGGGGGAAGTTTTAAACGTATTGGGAAAGAAATTAAAACATGGCAAATTTGAAAAGATGTTTGGAAAATAATAAGCGTACTGTAATAAAGAGGACATTAATCAAACAAAGACTTAATTAAAACATATCAAGATGTAAACTCCGTCAAATCTGTACACAAGCAGAGATAGTTTTACCGAGATGAAGAGGAAAAAATAATATCGTCATAGTATTGTAAACATAGGAATATAAACACATTACTTTGCAGACCGTCAAACAGGACTGTATAGCTACACACGCGCGCATACATGCGTACACAATGGCACATACATGTATACATTTACAAACAAGTGTATGTATGTGTGTGTGGGAGTGTGTATTTAAACTGAGCGCGTGAATGCGTATGTATGCATGTATGTATATGTACGTATAAATATATATATATATATATATATATATATATATATATATATAAGTATACACACACATACATATATAAATGCATATGCATATACGCATATATATATATATTATATATATATGCTTATACAAATATACATGCAGACATAGGTGTGTGTGTGCGTACTTGTATATACACACAAGGTGTTTATATATATATATACTTTATATACATTTGATGAACATTTCTTACGCTGCAGGATATTCCATTCATCAGCTGTCCTGTGGAGATCGCAACCACCGTATTCTTGTGTATATGTATGTGTGTGTTTCTGTACATATATATATATATATATATATATATATATATATATATAGAGAGAGAGAGAGAGAGAGAGAGAGAAACATATATACATACATATACACACACATGTTCAATTCCTTATTTTTTATGTACATCTTCCGAACAATACTTGTTTGTTCCTATGTCTATAACAGTCCAACCATGTTTCTCTTTATTCATCTCTATAAATCTATCCATGCTGCTGGAATGCTTTGACTTCTCAATACGCTTCACTATGTCTTTCTTTGATGAATCTCGCTTTTATTACATTTCATTTATTATTTGTCAAGTATCTGGTCTTAACTTCTTTCTTAATACGTATTAACTCAACTTTATGTCTTTATCTTTGACCTCATCTTTCTAGTTACTCGCTTCTTTCTTTTACTTCATTCGCATTGTCGCCTCCTTCTACTTATATTGATACCTTCACTTCGTTTCTGTTTACGCCTTGTAATATGGTGTATACCGTTGAGGCATCTTTCCCTCTTCTCTCTCTTTCTCTTTTCACTCTTTTATAATCTCTTAAACTTTAACTGTTAATGTTTCTCTTTATATTTAAAGCGTCAAGTTAATATTCGAAACTCTTACATTTGGAACCGTGGTTGAAAATGCTGTACTCCTCACATTCCACATAAATGATATGTATTTTTTGCTCTTTTGATAAGCTGACATGAAGGAAATATCTGGTCGATGGTCACGAATCATTTCATTGGTAAATATGTTTTTGCGCTTTTGATAAGCTGACGTGGAGGAAATATCTGGTCGATGGTCACGAATCATTTCATTGGTGAATATGTTTTTGCGCTTTTGATAAGCTGACGTGGAGGAAATATCTGGTCGATTGTCATGAATCATTTCATTGATAAATATTTTTTGCGCTTTTGATAAGCTGATGTGGAGGAAATATCTGGTCGATTGTCACGAATCATTTCATTGATAAATATTTTTTGCGCTTTTGATAAGCTGACGTGGAGGAAATATATGATCGATTGTCACGAATCATATCATTTCATTGATAATAATATTCCATTCTCTTTTCTCTTCCATCTTTTTCTGTACAAATATTGATCACCCCTCTTTAAGGCTATTAAAATTTTATCTCTAACTTTTAATGTTTTTATTTTCATATTTAAAGCAAAGTTATATACGAAATTCTTACATCTCAAATCGTGGACTAAAATATTGCACCAAACACATTTCACCTCGATTATTCTTTTATACCTACTCAATACTCAACTGACTGTAAACAATTTTTCGTCCGTTTCTTCAGCTGGTGTAAATAAAACATCTGGTCGATTGTCATGAATCATTTCATTAACAGCAACACACTAACACACACACACACTCAAACACCCATATATATATATATATATATGTATATATATATATATATATATATATATATATATATATATATATATATATAATATATATATATACACATATATATATATATATATATATATATACATACATATATATATATACACACACACACACAAATGTAATACGGTTTTGAGCATCAACACCCAACACCATATCTCACCTTCTTTGATACAAATCCAATGAATTAAGTCAACAAAAACTAGACTGGTATTTATTTCATCTCTTCCCGCTAAAATTGATTGACGGCGGAATACTAACTCAGCGAATAAAGAGATGTAATCTAGACACTACAAAGCATTTAATCTAACGCTTGTGAACAGCTGTAATATCTTTTACTCAACTTCATTGGTTTTTAGTTTCCTATTTTCTGTTATGCATTTTATGAAATATATTAGGAATGTGTTGATTTCACAAAATGTGCAGTCACTTGTGTTTTCTATGTCGTTTAACATGGTTTGTCTTCTTATAAACCTGTGTTAATTCTCTCAGTATTTTTGATTTCACTGTTTCCACCGTAGAGCATCTAATGTAATATCCCGTTTTAAATAATGGTATTAGGTTGGCCATGAAGTCCATTCAGATTTTGTCGACATTAAACTTCAAGCACTCTTAATAAGTACCAAACTTGAGTCTGTCATTTGCGCGTACGCACTCGTTAACTGTGTGACACTTCGACGTAATTCAACGCGAACTTGCGATGACCTATGTTAATATTTTGTGTGCTTCAGATCGCACTGAAAATTGCGAACTAAAACGAACATTATCCACACCTCATATTTTGTTTTTATTTTTAAAAAGGCAAGAAAGCAGCGGGAGCCCTCAGGAAGATATACGCTGTATATGGAGAGGATGCTGTTACAGAATATGTGTACAGGAAGTGGTTTAGGGATTTTCAAGATCCAAAATCGAGTGTTGAAAACCATTTGCATTAAATTGGTTGCGTCAGCAGACTCAATGTTTGAGTGACACATCAATTGAATAAGGCTAAATTAGCCCATGGATTTCCATCGGCGATTCGTTGCAAAAACATGACGAAAACCATCCTTTTTTTAATAGAATGATGGAATGGGAGAAAAATGGATCGTTTATAACAATGTGAAACGTAAACGATCATGATGAAGTGCGGCAAACCACCACTTGAAACTCCAAAGCAGGACTTCACCCGAATATGGTGATGCTTTCAATCTGGTGGGATTACAAGAGTGTTGGCTTTTACGAGCTTCCCACGGACAGTAACATCAATTTGGATGTGCACTGTGACCCACTGAGCAGATTAAATGCAGCGATCTCCCAGAAACGTCTAGCGTTTGCTTCTGTCTTTCATCATGGCAATGCCAGATCATACACTTCTTTGCAGATGTAGCAAAAAGTACTGGGGTTTGGCTGAGAAGTTTGGCCGCAACCCCATATGCGCTCAAACTTACCTTCAAATTTCCACCTGTTTCTGTCTCCTCAAAATCCATTGACTGGAAAGACTGTCAACTCTGAAAATGATTTAAAACTTCACGTGGAAGAGCTTGTAGCTTACAAAGACAGGGAATTCTTTGAGCATTGAATAATGGATCTGGCCTCAAGATGTCCGAAGATACAGGAATGATCGAATAAATCGCTTTGTGTTTTAAAACATCCGTCTTATTTTCGCTTAAAATAAAACGAACGAAAGTTTGAGCCAACCCAGTAATATATTATTTGAGGAATGCTTGGCTGATATTTCAATATGTCAAGCGACAATCTTCAGTTCGGCTACAAAGAAATTATTATTTACATTGATATTTCTGGCAGTTGAAGACTCTAGCAAGTAACCATTTGTTTTCTGCAATAGGAACGATAATGGATTCAGTGCCAAAATGAAAAGAAATACAGAAAGACTATCTCCCTGGAATATTCTCTTTGTAATGCTTTTACTACCAGAAACAATTATTCTGTTCTCAGTTGTAAGGGTAAGAATTGTTGCCCATGTCTTTGTGAGTCTCTCTATAGCAGCAATTAAGTTAGTAAATACCTTTGCTAGATGTAGGCTCTTCAACAGTCATGAATGAGGGATTGAGTCGAATGCCTTCCTATAGCCAAGCCATACTATCACAAGGTTTCTGTGTTGTTTTTTTACTTCAGACAATACACCTTTGTTTATTAAAAGTTGTTCGGCACATCCCCACTCTCCCTTCTTTCCACCAGCCTGTTAATCAGTCACAGTGTTGTTCGATTCACAATGGTCTTGGAGGAATTGGTTGAGGCAACTTGTGTACAGTTTGTACATAATGTTTAGGCAAGCAATGGACCTGTAGTTTCCTGCCATCTCAGTGATTTCATTTTTGGCAACAAGATTTGTCTTTGCTGTAGCAAGGACAAATCTTGTCAGACTATTATACCAACATGGTATATCAGTCTGACCTTCCAAGGTCCTTTTGGACATACATATGAATCGGTTTCTATAAAAATCAGCTTCTTGTACTAATATCCAACTATCAGGTCCCTTCCAGGTGCCTTCCTATTCTGCAATTTGCCTACTGCTATAGCGAAGGTTTGTGCATCAATTTTACCTGTTTTACTGTTAGTGTTGGTTCAGTATTCTCTCTCAATTGTATTTAACCATGCTGCATTCAGGTTGAAATATGTGTGTGTGTGTGTATGTATGCATGTATGTATGTATGTATGTATGTGTGTGCGTGTGAGTATGTATGTATGTATGTATGTATGTATGTATGTATGTATGTATGTATGTATGTATGTATGTATGTAAGGGAAAACTTAATCGAAACGCAAACAAGCTAATATACAGGAAAATGCAGTAATATATAAATATAGAAGAGGAAAAAACTCATTAACCAAAGCCGATGCTACTAGATCATCCATCTTATTAAACAAACAGAAAAAATTTAAAACAACATGAAAGCACAAGAAACAAAATAGTTAGACGTAAAAAATTGTAAGTAAAAGTCACGAACCAAAAGTTAAACATGAATAATAGAAAAAAGAACATAAAAAAGGAAACAAAATAAAAACTATAAATACAACTTATAAGTATAAAGTCATAAATTATAGGAGTTTGAACTGAGGTAAAATGTATAAAGAAGAATAAAATTTTTAAAAATATAATTTTTTACGAAGACAGAAAAATCTTTAACTAAATATAAAAATAAATA
Organism: Octopus sinensis; assembly: GCF_006345805.1. Lineage (NCBI taxonomy): Eukaryota > Metazoa > Mollusca > Cephalopoda > Octopoda > Octopodidae > Octopus > Octopus sinensis. The sequence goes on along the minus strand of NC_043006.1, from coordinate 32,410,405 downwards.
TAAATTGATTTCCTTCACAAAATAGGGATAATGGCGGCCCGTCTAAGAAATGTGCCCGTCCAGGTAAAATTTCTGTGGCAGTGGGTGTCGCTGGCCATTTGTCTGCAGCAGCACCATTGCACACGGAATTTGTTCCGGAGATGTATAACCCATTGCTCTCTCCCCATCCATATTCTGCTGCTTAATCATCACCTTCTCTTTTGTTCTTTTTCTGTGTTTCCTTAAAATTAAATGGTCATCCATCTTTATGTAAATAAATAATACGGCAAACTGAAGAACGACCTAGATAGATAGATAGATAGATAGATAGATAGATAGATAGATAGATAGATAGATAGATAGATAGATAGATAGATAGATAGATAGATAGATAGATAGATAGATAGATAGATAGACGAAGAACTAAAATATGAACGAACGCTAAAAAATGTCAAACAAAATCACCAACACATAAACAAGTGACAACGACATATTGAACAAAACGGAAACGGAAACAGCTCCACTTTAGACAACATAAACAGAGATATATCAGATGCCATACAACTTTGAATTATTGATTTACTAAAATTATCTCCATTTCTATAGGAAGTATCATAATTACTAAATACTAATTAAGGCCAGCTTCCCTTGAGAAGGGACGATTATCTCAATTTTCACGAATACTCCGAAGTTAGCGTGTCATTAAAGAAAAAAGTGGACGCTGCTTCTGGAAAGATCTATTTGCTCATTATCCAAAGGGCTCAGACTTTGGTGAGATTTTGAGTCTAGAGGTTATCCTTCCTTCTCTTGTGGTGCCATTCTAAATTGCTATTTGGAAATTATTACGTAAACTCTAAGAAGCGGAAATAACTTTCATATATCAGGGTGTTATTTCATATACCTGTATTTATCTATTCTGCTTATATACAAGCCGCTGGCAACTCCGAGTTATTACCCTTTGCTCATTTTGTTCAAATTATACCATTACCGTCTCCATCGTACCATGCAGACAGGAGGTCTGCATCGTCTGCCTGCCACAGTAGAAGATGGCTAAATTAACGAGAACAGTCATTCACCGTGCTTGAAGAAAACATGAAACATAATAACCAACGCGAAACTGAGATAAACAAAACAGTTAAACCTATAAAGAAAAATCTTAATAGAAACTAAACAAAAATATAAGAAAAAATAAATAAGAACCAAAATTAATATATAAATAAAAACAGCGAAATAGTTTAATTTAAAACAGAAGAATATAAAAACGAGGATAATTAGTTATAATACAAAGAAAATAAAAAAAGAGATTATGAACAAAAACGTTTAAATATGCATAAAACAATAAGATAAAAAATTAGAGTAATAATGAAATATTAAGCAAAATAATGAGAAGATAAAAATCAAAAATAAAGCAATAATATGTCAATGGAAGACGAAAATATATTTAAGAAAATATAAAGTAAAAAATATTCTATTTAATCGTGCCAATGTATTATGGCAGTATCTTGAATATCTTCAGAAAATTGAAATTAAAACAAAATAATTGTAATCATACACCCGAAAATAAAAGAATAAAAAAAGCAGAAAAAAATAAAATCTAAGAAAACAGAATTTCAAAACATAACATGTAATAAAAGGACGTGCAAAGAAATTTGAAAACAAGTAACAAAGATAAAATAATATGGAAACACATAAGAATAATAACGTCAACGAAAACAACAGAAACAAAGCTTCTGAATGCATTCATACATACACATTTACATACATGCAGACATATGTACGCACAGTCATACTTACATACATAAACATACCGATTTATATATGCAGATACATATGTACACGTATATATATTTATATACGTATATATATATACATATATATATATATATATATATATATATATATATATATATATATATATATATATATATATTCATATATAAATATGTGTGCATATAACTTGCATATATATACAAATACATACATACATACATACATACATACATACATACATACATACATACATACATACATACACACTCATACATATATGCACATATATGATTTAAACAAGTAATAGCAAATATTCATTATAATTTTCATTTATAAATTTTTTCCCTCATTAAATTGCTTATAAAAAATATTTCCTCCCAAATAGATTGCAGATTTATTGACACACAGAAACATATAATGAATAAGATTGCTATAAATAAAATTTGAAAAATATACACGCAAAAATACTAAAGAACAAACAAAATAAAAGTAAGAAGTAAATGTTTAGGTAACAACGCCAACACCTCCACCAGCAACAACAACAAGAAAAGCAACAACAAAAACACCAGCAAAAAACAACATTGTTAGTAAGAAGAACGTTCACAAAACATGTATCGATCAAAATAGGAATAATTGTTATTAGCTATCTGTAATAACATGTTAATGAATGGTTTAATTGGACAGAAACAAAATACCTTCCACTATATGTGTGTATGTGTGTGTGTGTATATATATATTATATATATATATTATATATATATATATACAGATATATATATAGATGTAGATATAGATATACATACCCACACAGACACACACACACACATATATATACATATGTATGTATATATGTATATATATAATTAGAAAATGCAGGATAAGAGAAATAAGAAAAGCCTCTAACAATGTAGAAAATTTTGTAAAGCAAAAATCCTTTTTATTTCGGATGCGAAGTCCTATTTTCAGAAGAAAGCAGTCTAAGATGTGTATATTTACAAAGATTTTGTTATGGTAAACTGCTCGGCCTTTAATTACCAGCAGCACCAAATTTCCAGCTGTTGAACATATTTTCACGTGGTGGAGGTGGTGGTGGTGGTGGTGGAAGATGGTGTTAGTGGCGTAACATCTCCGTGCGACTATTCATTTTCAGGTTGAGGTGGTGGATAAATATCGCTTCTTTTATTCGAGGGTATCCTACATTACTCTTAGGGGAGCATGGAAGTGTCTGTCTCTTTGGTGTCGTTGCAACGTTTAGTTAAGCGTTTGTGGAAGGAAGATGCGTTGGTTGTGAGATACTTCTTTATCTAAAGGTTGAGTGGTTGTACTGTGCTACTGATGTAATAGTAGCATTTGGAGCAGAAGAACCGTATCTGATATACTATGTATGTATGTATGTATGCACATGTTTATGTTTCAAAAAGGTAATTCTTTAGTGTGCGGAGCTGTTGTTCGGCGTTTTACCACCTGTTTGATAGATACTTACGTAGGACGGTTCCGAAAAGGCCAGTAGGATGTCGAGGTCTTCCCTGCTGGTGGCCTTGTAAATAGGGAAGGGCTCTCATTAAAGAAGAGAATCTATAAGAAGCAGGTCTTAGCGAGATCCCTCTTGCCACATTTATTTGCCTTGTGATTACATAACAACGGACGTTGGGGATCCGTTGGTCTCAAGTATCTTCAGGAACTGAGCAACATCTGCATCACGGCTGGTGTTGTCACTGAATCTCTTCAGCATCCAGATGATTTCGTTATTTACGTAGGTAATTTTAGCGCTGATAGGGAGGACCCACTTGTAATGGACAAAGAGGTCCTGGTAGGCTGACCTCGGGTATAACACCGTGTCAACTTTTCCATTGTCTCTGATGTTTAGCCGAAAGTCAAGCTAGAGAAGGGACCATCGTTGTTTGGGTGTTCAAGTATTGTAGAGGCGCCCTCACGGAAGCGTTTGGAAGGAATTTTTCTGATACGAATACATCCTTCCAAAAGTTTCGTATCATTCTGTTTTCCTAAAATTTTTATATATAATTAATAAACTTTTAAGGAACTCTTTCTCCAAATAACGTGACTGCATTGAGTTTGTATATATATATATATATTATATATATATATATAATATATATATATATATATATATATATATAAACAATTATTTACAAGGGGAAGAGAAAAATATTTCTCTGCCAATATGCTGAGAATAGACTTTAAATCATCAATCACCACATTACAATATACATTGTATATGAATGTATATTGTAATGTGGTGATTGATGATTTAAAGTCTATTCTCAGCATATTGGCAGAGAAATCTTTTTTCGTTTGCCCTTGTTTATAATTCTTATAATTGTTTATAATTTTCACCTTTAAAGGTATTTTAATATGCTGGCCACTTTGATGAATTTTTTTTTTTTTTATTTTATCCTATATTAGAAGTATATCTCTCTATATATAAACGGCAGTTTGTCTGTGTGTGTTTCTGTGTGTCTGTTTGCTTGTACCCTCACGCTGACCACGGCTTTCAACCGATTCTGATGAAACTTGACACACACATAGCCCAATGTCATAATTCAAAACTAACGCAGCGAAAATTTTGAAAAGCTCCCCCAGTTCTGAAAAAAATCGATAAATTCGACATGGGGTCGAGAATCAGAAACACAAACCACAGACTGTCTAGGGGACGCAACTCGACCTTTTTAACTCTCAAAAAAAATTTACCATCATTTTTTTTCCATTTTTTGCTATTTTTTGGTTATAACTCTCTAAAAATGCTTTATAGTTATTTCCCTTACAAACCCGAGTAACGCCGGGCGATACTGCTAGTATCTAATATAGTGGCGTTTTCAAACTTCTTTTTTACAAATATATATATATATATATATATATATATATATATATATATAGAGAGAGAGAGAGAGAGAGAGAGAGATAGATATATATATATAATTTATAAAAATATGGTAAAGTAAAAAAAATTCACTTTACCGCACACCGAACTTTTCAGAAATAGCAGCCAAAAATTTGGCTATTTCTTCAACTGCAAGTAAAAGTCTCCAGACAATGCATACTCAGAAAATAACTCACATAGGTATAAGGGAAAAATAATAAAAGATCACATCCATATAAGATACCCGAGAACAGCCTGTTTCTGGATTCGTGGGTTAAACGCCACTTTTCCTTCATCAGCTCAGAGATTTCTTCTGATTTGGATTTGAAAATACTAAGAACCAAACATACCTATCCGATATCTGTAACATCGGACAAACTATGCTGGACACCCAGTACTAGCGAATCCAAAAATACAAATAAGATCTATCATTCTCCCTATCCACCCACGTGAGTCATAGAGTAGTGCATTTCTACAGAGGCGAAAACTGTAGTTCAAATTCTAGGAGAGAAAGTAAACTGACAATATAATGCTTTCTCTCCTAGAATTTGAACTACAGTTTTCGCCTCTGTAGAAATGCACTACTCTATGACTCACGTGGGTGGACAGGGAGAATGATAGATCTCATTTGTATTTTTGGATTCGCTAGTACTGGGTGTCCAGCATAGTTTGTCCGATGTTACAGATATCGGATAGGTATGTTTGGTTCTTAGTATTTTCAAATCCAAATCAGAAGAAATCTCTGAGCTGATGAAGGAAAGGTGGCGTTTAACCCACGAATCCAGAAACAGGCTGTTCTCGGGTATCTTATATGGATGTGATCTTTTATTGTTTTTCCCTTATACCTATGTGAGTTATTTTTCTGAGTATGCATTGTCTGGAGACTTTTACTTGCAGTTGAAGAAATAGCCAAATTTTTGGCTGCTATTTCTGAAAAGTTCGGTGTGCGGTAAAGTGAATTTTTTTACTTTACCATATTTTTATAAATTAATACTTCAAATATACCGTAAATTTTACATACCGAATACTGCTTGGTCGAATTGATTAACAATTAATTAATTCTACCCTTTTTTACTGTATATATATATATATATTATATATATATATATATATATATATATATATAATATATATATATATATATATATATATATATATATATATATTATATATATATATATATAAACACGACGTCTAATCAAAAAATATCGAGACTGTTGCTGTAGTAACCGAGCTCAGTACAGACAAGAAAGCTGCTTGGTACATATTGACTTTGAACAGTATTGCGCATGCACGCTAAATTAGAACGTTCTCGCTTCCTTCCGTTGATTATAACTGTGTTTGGAAATAACGTATGTGGAGTGTTGTCGTCTTCAAAAGAAGATCGCATTTCATCTGTCCAGACTTTCTTGGAATGTATTGAGAAAAATGAAAAAGTTTTGAAAATGGGCATAAAGCTAATGATTCGTGGGCCTATAGCTATGATCCCGAAACCAAAATTTGAAAGAAATTCCACTTGAAAGCAACAGGATTTCAAGACGTTGAGAAAATCCAAGAGAAAACAACGAGGCAGATGTGTGTAACTAATCGATCTTTTGTATAATGTTCCGGTTAAGCAATAAATCTGTTGTTTGTTAGAATGCTTTCATCAATCTCCGCAACCTCTTCTATGACATTCCATCTCTCTTTCAAAGCTTGCCTTGAGACAGAGTCTCAAGAAAGGAGCCATGCTATTGAAGAGATCCTGAATAGCCATGAAAGGACTGACAAACAAACAGATTGATTGTTTAACCAACACATTAAACAAACGATCGATTAGTTGGCTAGATATTTAATCAATTGACTAACAATAAAGAAGGGATATTAAACTAGTGAGTTTATTTTTATTATAATTGGCGTAATGACCTTCCCAAGATACAACTAGAAAAGAATTCTTTCCCAAAAATGAAGAAAACTTAGATACTGAGAGCGGTCTGAAATAAATCAATTCTGTCCAAGTGGTTATTATCTGCATTTTCATAAATTTAAACAGCTGGCAAAAAAAAATCAACGAATTACCGTGTATCAGAAAATCCTTGTTTCTTCAAGAATTTTATGTATGTCTTTTACCCTATAAGAAAGGCATTGGCCATCACTCTTTATAGAACATCCAAGGCTGGAGGTAGAGAGGAAGGGGCAAAGGGAAAAAGTTGTCGTCAAACTCAAGACCTGAATGCTTGCAACTCCGTTTAAAAACGTCGAATGAGCCAGATGTGAAGGCGTGTTCAATGGTTTCGATTCTTGGATAAAGCGGTGCGTTATGTTCTTGAGCAAGACATTTCATTTCCTGTTGCTCCTGGCGTCTCGTTCATAGGATTGCCACGAAAACTGGGTGACCGGTCTGATGATTGGAATGACTCAAGTCAAGAATGACCAAGAGTTGATGATGATGCATGTGCAAATGAACGCAAATCTTCATCTGTATCAGGGAGATCAATGAGGAGGTTGTATTGTTGAAACTTTCAAGAGCACAAACATCACGACAGCATTTCATTTCTTTTTATGTATGTGAAGACACATAGCTCAGTGTTTGAAGCATCAGATTTACAATCATGCGGTTGTGAGTTTGATTCCCGGACCGAGCTGTGTGTTGTGCTCTTGGGCAAAACACTTTACATCACATTACTTCAGTTCACTCGGCTCTAGAAATGAATGACATCACCGGTGCTGAGTTGTATCCGTCTTTCCCTTGGACAACATCAGAAGCGTGAAAAACAGAAACTGGTATGCATGGGCGACTGCTGGTCTTCCACAAACAACCTTGCTTCCTAAGGTAATTCTATGGTCATTCGTGATTAAAGGGAGACTTTTTTATTTCGTTTTATGAATGAAATAATTTCTTCTTTATGCACAAGGTCTGTCACTTCAAGGGGAAAAAGCCAATCAATTAAATTGACTCCAGTTCTTGAATGGGACTCTATTTCATCGACTCCAGAGGTATTTGAACTCAGAATGCAAGGAACAAGAGCGTATGCAGCAATGTATTTGTCGATTCGCACTAAACATTCCGCCAAATTTATACAGCCTTGGCCAAAAGTATTAGGCCGCCCCAATTTTGGGGGTTCTATTAAGGAAACTCGTGCACATGGTAGATTATGGTATATTTCACAATATACATTAATTTTAATATCTCGTTGACCCTTCTTTAGCATCAATTACCAATTTTATGCTGTACTGTACATATGCAACCAATTATGAGAAGACCAACGTCCAAAATTAACTTGTTTCCTTGATTATTTTAGAGTATTATACTAAAATACATTGTAGATACAGTTAATAAACAGTAAAACGTCTAAAACAATGGAGTTGAGTGAGTGTGAGCGAGATCAAATCGTAGCTCATCATGAAGAGGGAATTCTCAAAGGCAAATTGCTCAGAAAATGAAATGTCCTCGATGTGCAGCGCAAATGACTCTCAAACGCTTCAGAGAGACAAAAGATGTGATAACAATACAAAGAACAGGTAGAAAAAGGTTACATCTCCTCGTGGTAACAGATCCATCATCCGTCAGTTGCTCAGAAACAGGAGAAAAACGACGTCGGAGCTCTGTGCGGACTTCAACGAGGCAAGTACTTCACAAATATCAACCAGAACTGTTAGAAGAAGGCTTGTAGAGTATGGTCTGAAAGGCTGTAAAGCCAGGAAGTAGCTATGGGTTTCTGAAGCGAATATGAAAAAACGTCTTCTGTGTGCTAAAAACCATTCAAATTGGGCCAGTGAGCAATGGTCAAAAGTCATATGGCCTGATGAAAGTAACTATGAGGTAAAATAGTACCTGTATTCAATCAACATATAAATTTAATGTAACTGGTTTGTTGCCCAAAATATATAAAAAAAAGTATCCAACATAAAGCTAATATTATTTTTCATGTTTTTATTCAAGTTTTCGGTATATCTGGTGCAACTTTCGTGCGTCGCAGAGTTGGGGAAGCATTTAAGGCTGAATGTTTGGTACCAGCTGTGAAACATGGGGATGGTTCTATCATTGTGTGGGTCACAGAACCCAGAGAAATGGTTTCATATAAGGGAAGGATGCATTCAGCTACCTATTTTTTCTGTGTTATTGGATGTTTTAGAGACATCAATTGCTAAGTTGCATCCAGGAGTGTCGAAAAACAGTGTTATCTTTCAACAGGACAACGCTCCATGTCATACAGCAATGAATACTCGTCAATGGTTTGAGAGACAGGGTATTGTTCCCATGGATTGGCCAACTCAATGTCCAGATCTAAATCTGATCGAACAACTATGGGGAACTCTTGATGAAGCTATCAGGAACGCAACAATTAAAAATAAAGAGCATTTGTACCAACAGTTGAGAGAAGAATGGAGTAAAATTGCACCTAGCACCTACAAGAAACTAGTTGATTCAATGCCTAACCGTATAAAAGCGATAATAGATGCTAAAGGAGGGTCAACCAGATATTAAAACTAATGTATATTGTGAAATATACCATAATCTACAATGTGCACGAGTTTCCTTAACATTGAGATAGCAGAACCTAAAGAAAATAGGGCGGCCTAATACTTTTGGCCAAGGCTGTAAATGAGGAATGAAAAAAACTGAACATAGTAACAAATCAAAAATGCAAGTTATTGCCAGGTAATTAAAATACTTCGAAGTGAAGGTATTATTAACAGTTGAAATTACTGAACTAAAATATTTTAATGATTTCAAGTTGACAAAGAAAAATTTTGTGTTTTTTTTTTGCTTTTTTTTTGTTGTTGTTTCAAGAGAAGAACTTTATTCCAAACTAGACTGGGTGATGATTTACTTTATACTATCCTTTTGGTGTCCAGAAACAAAACAAAAATATATAACTTATCGAACAATCATTGAAGAAAAGAATTAATGAGAGTAATGCAGTTTCGATTCCCAGTTGGAAATCATTCAATTTCACAATGGTATCCCAAAGTTCTACTGCTTTTAGATATAAGATTACTGCCCTATATCCGACTAGGTCATCGTACCTAAGGAGAAGGAAGCAATTTATGAGGGCTGTTTTAAGTTTTTAAAGAAACGAGAAGTATTGTTATGGAAAGCTATTTCCGTGACTGCACATTTTGAAACTCGGTTCTTCCTTGAAGAAACCTCACTTCCTTCATTCTATTTTATTATGGCCTTCATATAATGCATGAAACTTAGAAAAATTCTCTTTCAAAAAAATTGTAGCTTTTGGTATTTCCTCGGAAAGAATCAATTTGATCGAAGGGAAGGTGACAGGATTCAGTCTGAGTAATAAAGTGTTCCATCAGAAAACACGTTATACATCTAAAAACAAAATTGCTTTGTTTATTGTCAAAGCGATACATAGGTTACATGAACTGCAGCTGTGTGTTTGAAAACTGCCTTCGGTGGTTCTAGTAGTTACTGTTCTTGTCGCTATACTGTTACTCACACACATACGCACACACATATATATATATATACACGTATACACATACACACACACACACTGTTTTTTCAACGAAAACAATATATATATTACGGAGATGTACTTGAATAGCTAGTGACTTGATCCGAGCTCGTGTGCTGAAACAAAAACAATTGCAGCCTGGAAGGCGTTTACAAGCCATTTAAAACACACACAAAAACCGTTAGATTCACTTCAACATTTAAATTTGATTTATCAAAATATTTTCGTCGCTTTGAAACTGCGTGCAACATCTCATATATGTGTGGTGGGAGGGGTTTCGTTAAAATACACGAAAATTGTGAAACAGATAATTCCGAAAGTATTCCATAAATGTTCATGCTACGCGCGCCCACATACACACACACATACACACATAAACACACACACACACACACACACACCTAAAACTAGCTAAATGGTTTTTAGCTAATTTTGAGGTACTAAATCCAAATCTGGCATCAGATTTTGTCTATCACATCAGATGTTTGAGATATAAGATCTTTTCGTTTTGCTAAAAACAGCTATTTATTGCTCATAAAGGACGAATTAAACATAGATAGATGCAATGTTTAATAGACAATATGTCTTTTTATTTTAATCTAATAAATCAAAACACAAAGCTGTGGGTGTAAATGTACATTAGCATGTAAGAATTTAGCTTGGTGATAACGAAATATGAATATAAAATCTCGATTCCCTGTAGTCGTTCATTCTGATAATTTTATCGCTGCAACAACTTCCTCCTTTTTTTATCTCTTGTGCACGGCTTCTGGGGTGTCTCTCATCAAGCCCCAGCTGTAATCTGCCATCATACTTGAGTCCCATCAGCTTTGGTGGCGTTTTTCAACTATTTTTACATCTTGATGAAAGCGATCACCCTGTTCTTCGCTAGCATCACCCAGGTTCTCTGGAAACTCACCCGGGTGAGTGTGTAGGTAGTGTAATTTAATGCTCATTCTACATCAAAGTGCTTGCAAACTCAAGAGCAACTCCTATACAATCTCTTGATAGTTGTCAGCTTTCCTGTTTCCAAAGGAATTCCGCACCTCATCAGAGAAAGCATTCCAAGCTCTAACCTCTGCCTCACTCATTGTTGTAATGAATTGTGGATCCCTGAGGAGTGTTCTTGTTTGAGGCCTAGCAAATACTCATGCCTTCTTCTCGTCACTGAGACTTAGAAACTTTATACATATATATCTGAAGCAGTTTCTACTGTGATCAAGAGCTTTGATGAATTGCGTCATCATTTCAAGTTTTATGTGCAGTAGAGAGGAAGGCGATGTATTTCCTATCAACCAAAGGGTCATTAATGATTCTTGTCACCTGACGTCAAACTTTTTCTTCGTGGGAGATATTCCTTTTTCACCCAGTGATCCTTTTTAGTCCTACTGTTCCAATAGCAAAGGAAGCAAGAGTATTTAGTGTAACCTCTTTGCTGGCCCAATAGAAGGTTTACCATTTTCAAATTGACACAAATTACCCATCCACGAGCATGACATTGCAACCTCTTTAGGACAATCTTGATATTGGCACACTCCTCTTTCAATTTTATAGATTATCCTATTGGATTTGATTAAGCCATGCAAATTCCTGTTGTGAAATAAAACACATTCCAAGCTACTTTTAGAGTTATCAATAAAACGTCTCCACTCATGTCAATCATATGCTAGCAGCCCTATATTGAGAGGAAGCCCTTCAACATTATTACAATAAACAAGCTGACATATGAACGAAAGTACTTTCACAAACCTGCTTCTCTGTTACGGTAGGAACACAAGTGCCAGGTTTCAGCAGTATTTCCTCTTGCAGCCTGGAATCCAACAATTCTGCAGACTGCTTTGGCAAATTCAAATCCCTCACCAGATCATTCGATTCAGGCTGGCTAAATAGAGAAACATCATCACAGTCTGTATCAAATGGCATAAACTGTTCATCGGCATCAGTAGTAGGTGAATTGAGAGTTTCATCAGCAATCTGTGGAAGCTCAAGTAATACAGGCACAGGTATTTCCCCGAAGTGTGCAACTGGTCGACGAGCAGAGGGGATATCTGGGTATTGCAAGTGCCGTTTGGTTTTTGTATTGAACCTTTTACTATACAAGACAGAAGTAGCAGCAGTTATCCACATGGTTCTCTTCAAACCATTGTCACACCAAAATTCGCATTCTTCCCCTAAGACCATGATCGCAAACTTTCAGAACAGGTTTTGCAAACTTTGTGGGGATCCCAGATTTTGTTCTGGTCTCTGGGTGCTACTTTAAAGTACGCAAGATATACCTTCTTGACAAGGTTGCTAATGTTGCACCTTTGAGTTTGTGGAGTGAAGTTTCCACTGATGAAATGGAAGATATCGAGGTCATTACAGCACCTCCTTCTTTTTGGTGCTGTATCCATAACTAGATCACAGTGGTTCAGTTCGCGTATGAAAAGAAGAGAAAGGATTTTGAAGCAAAACTCAACTTGAACATATCATTTAAAATTGGCATGACAATCCAGCCAAAATTCCCACAAATAGTGGTGCAAAGTTAAATTTTGGTATGATCCAAATAAATAAAGGTATATACCCATGGCACAAAAAAAGTCAAGTCATTGAACAAATCTGAGGCCAGTTTTGGAATCAGCACCCAAAACTTTGTCTAAAACAGCTCTAAGATTTTATGCCAGAAAATAAAATATTTATTTTGTTGTTCAGTGTAATGTAAAATATGTTTTTTGTCTTGTGGTTTCCTATCAATGAGAATTTGATCACGATCGCGTATGAATATATACGAATGTTTGCAAGTTACCTGTTTCAAATTTTGCCACTAGGTCAGCAATTTCCGGGGACGGGGTTAATCTTTTACATGAACTGAAAGTACAAAAAGCAAAGTCAACCCCAGCGGTATTTGAACTCTGAACATAAAAACGAACGAGATGCTGCTAAGCATTGTATCCGGCAGGCTAACGATTCTGTCAGTTCGCCGCCTTAGTGTTATTAGATATTATATTCTCCATGAAACGAAACGACAAACCACAGGACATAATTTATATATTCAATGTAATATAAAAACTTCAATATGGACGTGGACATAGTAATTTTCTTGCCGTAGGCTGTTATGTAAAAGTACGAAATATTCTGACTCGATCTCTAATATAAAAACAAAAACGATATATATTAAAATATAAATAAAGACGTTTACATATCACAATGCCATCAGTAATTTCCTACTTTTCTATTATTTCATTAATTAAATTCTTAGGGTAGCAAGAATATTCATAGAAAAATTCTTAGTTACCAGTGGTCTAGCGAGAAAGAAAAAATTAGTCAATAGATTATATATTATTCAAAGAAGAATACAGTGTACGTTCAAACACAAAAGAGATACCCGAAGAATAGCATATCTGACTCGCTAGAAAGAGCAGTTAAAACTCCAAGCCACCAATTGTTGTAATTCCGAAAGTGATTGGAAAATAAAAAATATTATTTCAGATATAAAGTGTGATTTCTCACAGAATGATGTAAAATAAACATCTATATTGTGGTTAATTATCGTCAGAATTTTTAACAGCAAATACAACCAAATTATTTAGATACAAGTGAATATTTAGAATAAATTGTTGTCTTGCGGCTCATAGAAAAGTTTAGTTGAATCATGCGGAGAAAGATATCTATTTTTGCCTTTAACATAAGTTCATAAATGTATATATCAAAGATGTATAATTGACAGAATCAACTACAGTGTAGAGCAAGCAAGTCTCTTATCAATACTACAGCAGAGAAGTCGGATGGAAGGGGATGTTAGTTCAGGAAGGATTGAAATCTAATGCATAATGTGAGGTTTATTAAATACAAGGTGACCTGTACTTTTAGAATTCTGGGTTTTTTTCGGAATAAATTTATCTAATTCCATCAATTATTTTAGTATTACTTCTAATCTGCCAAATATACCCGTAGACCTCTACAACAGTGTCATATTTAATAGTGCATGCTTACATGTATTTATAGTGAGTCCTGCATTGAGTCATGACAGATATTGACAGCGTTTTACTACAACTTCTCTGTAAATACATGAAGCACGTCACAAGGGAACTTTTATGCAGTCGCAAAACTTGCTAGAAATAGTAGCCGAATCTCGATCAAACTTCACATTAGCGTATAATAAAAGGTGAATGTACAAGATAAATGCATAACTCAGTCTTGGAAAAACAGGATAGAAAAAACACGAAATGGTTACAATCGTAGGCAAGTATCTTCTGCTATAACCTAGGCCGAACAATGCCTTGTAAGTGGATTTGAGATACGGAAACAGTGTGGAAGCCCTGACCCGTCCTTTTTTTCTTCTGTCCTTCTAATTGTTGTTTTTCCTGTCCGACTTTGTATCGTCTATCTGTTCGAATGTTTTAATGTCCTCTATTGCGTTTTTGTTCCATTATATATATATATAAAGGGATGATGTATAAGACTCATACGCACACACAAACACACACAAACACATACACACACACATACACACACACACACACACACACACATATATATATATATATATATATAATATATATATATATATATATTATATATATATATATATATATAGTAAAAACTATGTAGTATAAGCAGATTCAGTGATGCCCTATCACTAGCCTGTGGTTGTCTCGCACCGAGGACGGGAAACATATAAAAATAATAATGATAATAATAATAATAATAATAATAATAATAATAATAATAATAATAATAATAATAATAATAATAATAATAATAATAATAATAATAATAATAATAATAATAATAATAATAATAATAATAATCACGGCAGCCACCAGAGTTATTTTCACACGTATACAGTTTGCTAGGTTGCAGTTTACTGATGATTAATCTAAGCTTCATTAATTATCAATCCAACCAAACTAATTATAGTTCTTACTCTCGTGGGAAAATAATTCCAATTAGTTTTCGATGGCGGTTATTGTTGTGGTGATGATGCTGATCATCATAGTTGTTGTGATAGTAATAGTAGTAATGACAAAAGTGATACTGAGTGTAGGTGTAGTTGAAAAAACACCAAATAGGTGTCACAGAGGCCCCTAAAAGAGGTGAATACCCGTTCTTTTAATAACTATCAGCTAACATTATTTTGTATTTCTGTAAATGCACGTGACCTAGCAAGGACCAGAATTTCTAAGAAACTTTCCCTTCAGTGACAATAACAACTGCATTTCTTTCTGTAGTTTTGGGTAAGTCGGGTGGCTGTGTTGTTTCGAAAACCTTTGTCATGCTAGGTTTGGTTATCTTTAATCCTCTTTCAATGTGACTAACAGTGAAAACGAGTGGTCGTTTATGATTGGAGCAGGGTCAGATAACCTCATTCACCGTCATGATGCCAGACGAATCAAGCTGATCGGCAACATACTACACTCGTAGAATACGCATTAACCAAGACAAAACGGTGGAATCACAACTGGGAACTCGGAGACTGAGTTTCATGGCCAGCATCTTTCACTGGGTAGATGAACCGGTTTAGAGGCTTTGGGTTTCGATTAGTTCGGACCTCCAGGTAGCTAGGAAATGGTGTTTACGAGTAAGGTAGCCGGTCTTACAAACGAGCTGAAACAAATATCTGTTCTAGAAAGTTCGCGGAGAGAAAGGAAACGCCTAAGTTACTTCCGAATATTGTCTTTCCTTTGTGTGTGTTGTACAGAGGCTAATTTATCAATTGCTATGTATTTTGTAGTGTGTTTTCGTTGTATCTCCTTTTCTTTTTTCAGCCTGGTTGCAATTTCCCTAACTCTTCTTCTCCCTTCAATATCTTAGGACACTTTTAAAATCTGGATCTCATATCAATTTCTCTGATAAGAACTGGTATTCCATCAGTTACGACGACTAGGGTTCCAGCCTTTAAAATAACCATTCATGCTTCAGGCATAACCATTCTTCCGTCAATCATACTGTCTCTCAAGTTACATTACTTCATATTCCCTTCAGAGGACGGTAAGGCGCAATTTGAGGACGATTTGACTGCTATTTCTTTTCCGATTGGTCAAGCAACTGCGTAAAAGTTCCCCAAAACACCTCTTCACCACAACCCACCCTAAAACATAATTGCCACTCCACTGAAACCTACCCACCCATGGAAAATTTCAGTTCAGCAGAGATTATATAAAACCAAGATTAACTTCAATGCGTCTCCGTCAGACGACGGCTTAGCTGTCCTAAACTTCGAAGTCACTGTTAATAATATTCCTGTTTAAGAATAATACATTCGTACTCTATAAAATTATAGAGTAACTTACCAAGTTAATGTTAAATTTTTATTATGACAAACATAAAAACAAACACACACACATATTTTATATATATATTACGGAGATGTACTTGCATAGCGAGTGACTTGATCTGAGATCGTGTGCTGGAACGAAAACAATTGCAGCCTGGAATGTGTTTATAAGCCATTTAAGAAACACACAAAACCGTTAGATTCACTTCAAAGTGAATCTAACGTTATGTATATATATATATATGTGTATATATATATATATATATATATTATATATATATATATGTGTGTGTGTGTGTGTGTGTGTGTGTGTGTGTGTAGGTCCGGGTTGAGTCGGGGTTAACCACAGTAAGTAAGGTACTCAATACATAGCAGAGTAAAGTAATTTATTTTATAGAAAGAGCTTCTACAGGACTAGAACTGTTTCATTCAGATGAAATCTTCAGGAAGCTGGCTGTCAAAATAAGTTCTGGTATTTATGCATTTAGGCAGATTTAATGGAGTGGTGGTGGGGGACGTTTTTGGGGTTGGTTGGTATTTAGGAGATAAACAGGGCACAAGCTATTGTTCTTAGGGAGTGGTCAAAAGGCCAGAGTGTTTTTTTTAAATGAGAAGAATCAGTGAGAAAATAAATAAATGAATAAATAGAATAAATGAATAGAAACCCCAAGATTAGTATTTCAACAGATATATGGGATGGGATTTTAGGTAAATTAGAAGACAATTGCTTTTTGATGGTCAAGAAGAGGTAGGCAGTTTGTTATTGTTAGGTGGAGGGAATAAATAGATAAATATACATGAAAAACCATAAAATAATAACAATAACAAACCTAACAATAACAAACTGCCTACCTCTTCTTGACCATCAAAAAGCAATTGTCTTCTAATTTACCTAAAATCCCATCCCATATATCTGTTGAAATACTAATCTTGGGGTTTCTATTCATTTATTCTATTTATTCATTTATTTATTTTCCCACTGATTCTTCTCATTTCCAAAAACACTCTGGCCTTTTGACCACTCCCCTAAGAACAATAGCTTGTGCCCTGTTTATCTCCTAAATACCAACCAACCCAAAAAACGTCCCCCACCACCACTCCATTAAATCTGCCTAAATGCATAAATACCAGAAATTATTTTGACAGCCAGCTTCCTGAAGATTTCATCTGAATGAAACAGTTCTAGTCCTGTAGAAGCTCCTTCTATAAAATAAATAAATATATATATATATATATATATATATATATATATATATATATATATATATATATATATATATATTTGTGTTATTACACTGTTTTTTTAAGGCTGATTTCATCTCACATTGCTGTGTTTCAACAATATACGTCGATATAAAATACAGAAATTCATTGTAGAATGAAATGTTATTTTTACTCTTTTTTGTTCGACGAGACAAAAAGGAATCGAAATTATTATCTCGAACACTAAAACTTAATATTCTTCAAAAATGATTGCATTTTAAGAAATTGAGTAAAAGGAATACTTTTCGCCGTTCGAAAATATAATATTTAACAATTTTTATAAAATAATTCTATTTTACTCCCTATATTTAAAATATGAAAAGTAAAGTACACAACTAATAAAGTGAGAAATTCTAATGATGAAAGAATGTAAATTTTCAAGAAAGAAACTAGAGAGAAAATATGAACTGAAAGCAAAGAAAATTGTTGCTTTTTATGTTTAATTTCTCTTGCTTGCTAAATTGTGTTTATGCTTGCTGTATTGATTTTCAACAGCATGGCGTTATCTGTTCTTTTCTCATTCTGTACCTAGGCTTACTTAAGATGTGAGTAGTTCAAATTTAGAAGCTCTGAGAAAAGTATTGCTCTTTTCCTCGTGCTTTCCTTTATCATACTTAACGGTTCAATTATCATTGCTACCGTGTCTACTTCTATTAAACGCAACCTTTATATTTCCATTCCATAGTTTCAAAGGGTGCTGCGAGTTACTAATAGTCTCACTGTCTGCACAAGAACAGAGTCAACAGAAAGGATTGGAATAGTTAGACTTATCTCACTTACTACAGTCGGCACACTCATTGTGGAAATAATCTTTGAAATGTTTTTTATATTTTGTTGTCTGGAGAGAGTCATTCTCTTTTGGTGCCTTATGATTTAACACACACACCGGTAAAATTTCCACTTATATATTTTTTATTTTTCTAAAATTTTCGTTGCGTCTTGCAACCTTTTCAATAGTTTTGACTCTCATAAAAAATCTTGCAATCGAAATCCAAAAACAAAATGTTTCTATAGTTTCACTGAACAAGCCACAGTACTTGGTATGCATTAACCTCACGAAAACTTTTAATCTCATCAGTAGAAACGGTTTATTTAAGTTGTTACTACTTAAATGTTGTCCATCTTGGTTTCTAAGCATCATAAGATCTTTCCATGAAGGAATGATGGGCACCGAGCCGTGTGACGGAACTATGTCCAAAGAATTCGAAATACTAAATAAGGATGTGTTCTTGCTTCGACATTATTTGGTATAATCTTTGTGCTGCTCCTGACTGCAGTTCTTCAAATATAGCCAGACCCAAAACTAGGATAAGGAATGTTGGTAGCAAAGGCCTAGTTACTTGCTAATGATGCAAAAGGCTTACAAAACTTTTTGGAGAACATTGCAACTAATAAGGCACTAAAAAAGAATGACTCTCCCCAGACACAACAGAATTGCAACTATTTGTTTTTGCAGTCACGAAGATTCAAATCATATGACAAGGTACGTAAAAACTGGTCTTGGGCGGATGGGTTTCAATGTCTCGGCTCAACTCCTCTTGTTAATTGGCAGAGAAATAGATATTTCCTTTCTCATTAAGTTGTGGATTTACGAATATGTCAAGCCTACTTTATAATGAATGACAATTTGATTTTTAATATCTACATTCACCTGAAGTTCATATTTCTATAAAGCCATATCGAAAACAAATAAGATTTAATTTTGCTGTCCTATTTGTAATTAGAGCTATTTACGCATAGCTTGTGATTTGAAAATTAAAATAAATTTCTTATACACCTAGCACTTAAAATTCCTTTTTCTAACATTTTATTTTAACGAGCAATTCAAAACGCCCTCATCCTAAATGTTGTATACATATCATTGTAGATTCTTTTGTCCTCGCTGAAGTATTGACTCTCAACGACAAAAGATTAAAGTTCAGAAATTTTCGGAGTTTTGTTTTTCTTCATTAAATTCTATATGAATCTTTACTAAATATCCTTGCTTATCTCCAGTCGTAATATCAATGCCTCTACAGGAGTTATTTCATTCAAGTTGTACCAATCAAGTATGGCAAATATATTTTTGACTATCATTTCTTAATTTAATAGCTTGATCGATGTAATTACTTGGGTTGTCAGCTTGCTTCTGCAAAACAAAGTTAGTTTCGTATTCCTATGTGGATAATTAGTAAGTTAATCTCATCATTGTCATTTTAAAACGTATCAGGAGTGGTAATCTACAGTTCCATATACTAAAGTTCCAGTATTATTTTCACATAGTCATTTTCAAAGACAGGGGAATGTTTATATCGGTGCTACAGAGGTTCCCATGAAGCAATTAAAATTACGTGGCTAGATATATGATAATGTAGCTTTACTGCCGTGTCGTGACTCCATGCATATTTTGTCGGAACTAGTGTCAGATATCTTCATACAGTTTGTTGTATTTTTTCATGAAATACTCTTCGACAGGGATAACAGTTGTCTTCTATATTGTGAACAAATTTGTGAAAATTTCTTTCAATATAATTAATGGTGAATATCATTACTTCTTTCAACCTATTTAGATTGAATTGCTCATCCAGACAAGAGTTGGATTTATTCATGTGTCTTTACGAGAAAGCTCAATTCCGATACTTGCTTTTGTTTTTTATTTGGGTTTTTTTTTTCTTTATTAGAAAAATAGCGATCCTGACTGCTACTTAAACAATTTCTTATCGCTAAAATCTGAACAAGCAAAGCTACAATATAGCTGGTTTTCTATGTACTTTTCCTTCTGTCACCACACCCACAAAATGGCCTTGGGAAGCGAGCGGAAGGGAAATGCAGAGGTAAAGCTGCATGCAGTCTTCATATAGGCAACTCACTTTACCCATTTACAGGAGAATTCGAATTTTTCATATACTAAAATATGTTCTAAACCGATAATATATTTCTTAGAATTTGACAATTTTAATGAAATTTTCTTTTGAAATAGCATTAAACATAATAATGCCATGTTCCTTAGAGTTCGGGCATCGCTTTCATTTTTCTATCTCGCAGATTAAAATCATATTGATTGGTCAACAGACGGGAAATTCTGAAGCCAGGCTCAAATTTTTCTCATTTGCTCCAAGAGTTTGCATTTGTCCTTCATTTCTATTACATACACATTTCCATGCATACCGACACACACACAAACACACACACAAACACACGCTCGTACGCACACGCGCATACACTTTAAATCGCTCAGCAATTCGCATTTGAAAATAGTTCTTATGCTTATTTACCGCTTACGTATCCGCCTCTCCGTTTCGGCGCACAAGCCTTTTTGGTACATTCCTGTCTGCGGATCTGGAGTTTATGCGTAAAAACAACTTTAGCACCTATTTGTTATTAGTTCGTGTTTCCCTGTTTTCCAATAGCGTGGCGTAAGAATACATCGTTACAACATACGAGGATACAAGGTATTATTATTATTATTATTATTATTATTATATTATTATTATTATTATTATTATTATTATTATTACCATTACTATTACTATTATTATTACTGTAAGATGGATACTAGACATATAGCTGATGAAAACGCAAAAACATGCCTTTATGGTCGTTCAACACAGTTGGTTTCTGTGTCATTAGCAATTAAGCTGTTGTTGCTAATATATATTGACATTTTGGCTCTTTGAAACTATTTCATTGTAAGAGTTTTAATCGTTTTGCTAGCATAGATACGTAGCAGTCTGTCTATTAATTAGGAATGGTCGTAACCATTATCAGTAAATACCTCGGGGGTTAACAGTCATTCACCACTTTCTGTTGTTGGTATATATAATCATTTAGTATCAGATGTATACTGCATCATTATTATTATTATTATTATTATTATTTATTATTATTATTATTATTATTATCATTATTATTGCTGTTGTAGTTATTTTTATTTAAGGCGGCGAGCTGGCAGAATCGTTAGCACGCCGGGCGAAATACTTAGCGGTATTTCGTCTACCGCTACGTTCTTAATTCAAATTCCACCAAAGTCGACTTCGCCTTTCATCTTTTCGGGGTCGATAAATTAAATACCAGTTGAAATTGAAGTCGATGTAATCGACAAATCCCCTCCTCCAAAATGGCTGCCCTTGTGGCAAAATTTGAGACCATTATTATTATTATTATTATCATTATTATTATTATTATTATTATTATTATTATTATTATTATTATTATTATATTATTATTATTATTATTCAGTAGTTTTATTTTTATAGCGTGCTTTCACTTCACTACCAAGCGCAGCTCTGTGTGCCTTGGGTATGTGCTGTGATTTGTTGTGATGCTCTGATGGTTATTGTATGGAAAGTGTTCTGCGTAGGATGTGTGCAGTGCCTAGTAGTGCAATTTTCTGTATGTTATATGTGTTTGTAAGTCCTGGTGTTTTGTTATGTATTTGTCTGAATATTTTTTTATCATGCATAATGCACCTACTATGATAGGAATTGTTTCTGTTTTCAGATTCCACATTCTAGTTACCTCTATTTCCAGGTCTTTGTATTTTGAGAGTTTCTCCATTTCTTTTAGAGACACGTTGTCATCTGCCGGTATTGATACATCAATTAGAAAGCATTTTTTTTTCTTCATGATCTCTGACAACTATATCTGGTCTGTTGGCCTTAATTTCTCTATCTGTGTGTATCGGCATATCCCAGAGTATGGTTGCTTTCTCGTTTTCTGTGACCTTTTCTGGTGTGTGCCTATACCATCTTTTTTCTGTTGTTATTCCATAATGTTGGCATTATTATTATTATTATTATTATTATTATTATTATTATTATTATTATTATTATTATTATTATTATTATTATTATTATTGAGTGAGAGAGCAGTGCATGTCATCAAAGTGACACTGGGGTAAAATATACGAAACCCAGTATACCCATCATGACTACCCGTCTGATAAGGGTACACCAGGCACATGCATCACAACCAAATGTGCGCGACATGGTGATCTCATATCAAGACAAACAGCGCATGACCTTGCAGGTGGGGCCCAGTTAGAATTTTCTTCTGGTCGAGTAGCCCATCCCGCTCAAAAGGTCCCTGAATAAGGATTGTTTAAGGATGTTGAACGAAACACCCAAGTTTCCAAAGGTGAATTATCCAAACCTCTAAGAATTCCTCTCAACACACGGCTATGATGCTTCACTACTTCTTCTGCTCATGATCAGAGATGCACATATCATCAGCCACTAAAGGACATGGTCAACTGGTTAATGTCAAACAACTGACAAGCAAATCTGTGGTATTGAGCAGAATATTTGCTGTAGCCCATCTTTTATACCAAGACAAAACAATGTACATGATAACACTTCCAACCAATTAAGATCAGCAGCCATGAGAGTCAATGTCTGGTACTGCATCAGGGCATTTATACTGCATCAGCGCACTTATTATTATTATTATTATTATTATTATTATTATTATTATTATTATTATTATTATTATTAT
This sequence comes from Octopus sinensis, assembly GCF_006345805.1. Lineage (NCBI taxonomy): Eukaryota > Metazoa > Mollusca > Cephalopoda > Octopoda > Octopodidae > Octopus > Octopus sinensis. The sequence continues at coordinate 32,387,331 of NC_043006.1, read as the reverse complement.
TATTATATCATCATTATTATTTATTTATTTGCACAGCTTCTAACGCTGGAGATGTACTACGGTGCCAGTTGATCACTAACGGTGGACTAATGTAACACCCCTTATTTTTTAACACCATCCGGAGTATTCGAGCGGTTCCAAGCAGTGCTGTTTTCTGTAAATGCTCCACTTTTATCGTAGCCCCTATTTGTTCCATGTACTTCTCGTAATTTTTACTCACTATTCCCAGGCCTCCGACAGTTATTGGTACTACTACCACCTTGTTCATCGACCACAACTGCTTAAACTCCCAAGCTAACTCGTCATATCTCTCGACTTTTCTTTCTTTCTTATCGCATACCTTGTTGTCAGCTGGGCATGCTATGTCTATGATCTAACATAGTTTGTTTTCTTTCTCAATTAAAACCATGTCCGGTTTCCTATTCTCAATATCATGGTCGCACTGAATCATAAAATCCTATAGGATGTTCGCATTTCTATTTTCGACAATGCCTTCAGGTTTGTGGTCGTACCAATTTCTTGCTCTGTCAATTCCATATTATTATTATTATTATTATTATTATATTATTATTATTATTATTATTATTATTATTATTATTATTATTTAGCAAGTGGGGTGGACGAGCTGGCAGAATCGTCAGAATAATGCCTTGGACGAAATGCCTCTAGATATTTTGTCTGGCATACTAACTATTCTGCCTGACCGCCTCCTTAATAGTTTTTTCCCTAGATTGCATTGTAATCACTGCACAATTGATCGCAGCGCACTTTCTTTTCTGTTGTGCACGTCTAATGTTTTGCTCAACTATTAAAAGTACATTTTGTTATATACCTGCAATATCTCGCTATGCTAGTATCTTCTCCGTATAATTTTTAATCTTTCCTTAGAGACATTGTTTTTCCAGTTTTTGTTAGATTCGTACGTGTTTCTTCGTGATTAGGAAATGAAGTAAATAAATAAATAAATAAACAGATAAATAAAGAAAGAAAAGAAAAGAGTTCATTTCTCTCAGTTCTTTAGTTCTTCAATCATAAAGTAATTTTCTGATGGTGTTAATACTTTTTCCAGCAACGGAAATTTCTATGTTGTGATTAGTTTGATTTTATGTCGACTTGTATAAATTAGAATGAAAACAATGCTAAGGCTGTCGAGTTAAGTTTCATTATATATATAGTTGTGTAAATTATAAAGTAAGCTTGGTGGCTATTAAAAATGAATGCTACTGCAATTACTATTGTTATCGAACCTATAATTCGGTACAAACGTCATATTTTCAATCAAATTACTGAATAATGTGTCGTAGCGGATTGTAAGAATATTGATTATCAAACATATGTAGGTTACAATATTGACTCTTTCTATGTTGCGTGGCACATATTCTTTCACTGTTAAGTTTCTGTTATCATTGTTGCTCTTTCGTTTTCGGTGACAAACCAGTAAAAGACTCACAATATGGTCGTTCGACCTACTAGAAATATCAGTCAAATACAGTTTTAGAAAGAAACAGAGAATACCACTTGTAGACTTTGATAGATATGTTTGAATAAAATGTGGGTTACAGCTGGGACGTTTTTCATAATAGGCTTTCTTGATTAAAATTGGCCTTGGGTTTATACAACAACAACAACAATAAGCATATGAGAGTCAACGAGGGAGCATCAAAGCGATTGCTTGATTTACTAAATATAGCAGCCAAAGAACCTCCAGTTAAATCCTGCCGCCTTTAAAATTAATAGACACATTGCACGATGTCGTTCTAGACCAGGGTTTCATAACCTGGATTCATATAAGATTCTGTTGTTAAAATTTATGTACGATAAATTGGCTTTATTTCTAAAAGGCACAAAATACGTTTAACGATTTTTAAAATTATTTCCCAACATTAAAAGATTTGTAGGTAAATGTTACTTCATTATGTAAACACAATATATTGTAAGGTATACTAAATGTTTTAAGTCAGTACCACTTTCCATTGTGTCAGCATTGCTCTTTACAAATTTTTAATGCTTACATACCAATCCCAGAAATGCATCTAATATGTAAATTGGTATATCTAATAACTTAACCCCGCTGTATGCAGTGGGTGTATAAGCAATATATTCGGAGGGAGTGGAGGGTTGGATGATCGCTGAAGAAGGGGTTACAACCCCCGAGATATGGCAGATACACTCTTTACTCATTTTTGTCTTCGATCTCATTGTTTGTTTACATTTGACATCTCGATACGAAACGTTGTAGCAAAATTCAGTGATGGGAATAAGTTCTATAGAATATCTGTAGAAATAACCTTAACAAAATAATTCGTAATTTTAAAAAATATAATAGGATTTTTGAAACACAGACTGGCTAGTAGGGTCCATACGAATAGAATAGGAATCTAAGGGGTCTAGAGATAAAAAAATGGTTGAGAAACACTATTCTAGATAGATGATTGTCTTAACTGGAATATCATTGATCATATGTTTGCTTTATCAGAGCTATAGTGAAAGGGAATTACAACACTTTGTTTTAGAATCGGACGCTGTTAGAAGCCTTGCAGACAGTTGACAAGAAAAATTTCCTTGAATTGATAATGTTTCTGTTTTCACTAATAATATTTTCACTGATAATGTTTTCGCTGACATTGATAACTATTTTCATTCCATCTCTGATTAATATGTATATTTCTATATCCAAGACTATATTTTCTAATGTATATTTGTTTTGCTTTAAATCAGTATGGTGTGATTTGAGGGAGAATTGGCTACGTAGCGCTTCCCCTGTTGGCAAAATCGGTTACAGACTTTTATACTTACATTGGTGCGGATTTTATCCTTTTTTTATTTCTTTTGTGTGACATGGAAATGCAAAGCGGGTAACGAGGTGATATTGAATAACTGAACCGACATGAATATACTCTTTTACATGACAAGCCGACCGACATGCACGCACGAACGCGCAAACAGACCCACCCACCCACACACATACACACAAACACACGGATGGTAGCGCAGGCGCGCATGACGCTCTTCCTTACAGATTTCATGTAGGTACAAAATATTGTTTAGGCACAAAATATTGCACAGCTTCAGGCTATGATAGAAAGCACTTCCAGATTATGTCCTTCACTGGAATAGAATTCCGAAGAATTCCGATATATGTTGTTGAAAACAAAACACCGAACCTCTTAGCTTTATCTACATCCTTTCGATATGTCCTTCGCTTAAACATCTTCCGAAACATATGTTTTCAGCTTCGGTTATGTTCTCTCTCTTTAGAAGTAGATTTCCTTTCTAATTATTCCATATATTCTCTCTCTCTCTCTCTCTCTCTCTCTCTCTCTCTCTCTCTCTCTCTCTCTCTCTCTCTCTCTCTATCTCTATCTATCTATCTATCTATCTATCTCTCTCAATCTCTAGCTACCTTCTAAATCCTTTCCTATTCTTCAGTCTTTTATTTTTACATCTCCTAAAAACCATTATAACACAAGGTTTTGCCCTATTTATCAATTTGACGCACACAAATACAATTTCTTTTTTTCATTTGCTACTCATTCCTCCCACCTCGTATCAATCCTGATCCCTTAATTTCTCCACCCTACAAATACATATAAAGCAACTTACATCTTTCACTCCACTTTCTATTCTTGTTCTACTCGTTAATGAGGTTGTCATCATCATCAACATGTTATTGATTCGTCCAACTACGCATCCCATGAAAACTAGATTTAATCTTCCCCCTTATTCCGTCTTTTGTCGGTATTCACGCTTTTAAAGTTCCTGTTGTTGTTATTGGTATTATTGGTGATAAGGTGGCGAGATGGCAGAATCGTTAGCACGCCAGGCGAGATGTTTGGCGATACTTTGTCCGTTTCCACGTTATGAGTTCAAATTCCGCCGAGGTCGACTTTGCTTTCCATCTTTTAGGGGTCGATAAATTAAGTACTAGTTGCATACTGGGGTTGATCTAATTGACTGGCTCTCTCCCCAAAAATTTCAGCGTTGTGCCTATAGTAGAACTGAATATTCTTGGTGGTAGTAGTGATGTCGGCCATCTTTTTTCATCATCGTCGTCGTCGTCATCATCATCACCATCACCATAAAAATAAGTGTAGGATTCATACACATATGCACATATGCACATAAGAATGCATGCATATATATATCGTAATATATGCATAAAATGCATATATACATGGATTGGACAGAATAATGGAAACACCTAGCATCATAATTTTGAAATATCTATAAAACCGTCAAAAGCTTGTTTATTTTTACGTTTTTTTTTTTATTTTTAGTGTTGCTTAATATGTTTTGCTAAAATTGCTGTTTCTTTTCAGATATCATCAGAAAAAGGTAATTAAAATTCATTAAAATGACAGATCTATCGGACTTTCAAAGAGGTCAGATTGTTGGTGCTCGAATAGCAGTTACTAGCGTAACAAAAACAGCCGAAATGTTTGGTGTATCAAGAAGTACTGTCTCGAAAGTTATAACCTTTGAGAAAGAGGGAAAAACCCTCCTCGCCGAAACAAAACTCTGGAAGAAAACCAAAACTTTCAGATAGGGACTGTCGGACTCTTACGCGAATCGTGAGAAAGGATAAAAAAAAGTACAGCTCTTAAAATTAAAGACCATCTCGAGTACCCAGTTTCCACAAAAACTGTTCATCGGGAGCTGCACAAAACCGGATTTCACGGGAGGGGTGCAATCGGAAAACCACTACTTTCGAAAACAAACGTTGCAAAGCGTTTAGAGTGGAGTAAAAACCTACAGAATTGGTCCCTAGAGCAGTGAAAGATTGTTATTTTCTCGAACGAGTCATCCTTTACCTTATTTCCGACCACTGGCTGAGTAGACGTATGGAGACAGCCAAAAGAAGCCTTTGTCCCAGACTGCCTTCTTCCAACTGTTAAACATGGAGAAGGATCTGTGATGATCTGGGCGGGGTAGGCTATATCTTGGAAATCCGCCGGCCCAATTGTTTCCCTGCATGGCAGAATTAATAGTCAAGCCTATTTAAATATTTTATCTGATCAAATTCATCCTATGGTTGCAGAACTGTTTCCGGAATGAAACGCAGTCTTTCAGGATGATAATGCACTAATTCGCACAGCTAAAATTGTTACTGAATGGCACGAGGAACATTCTAGTGAAGTTGAACAACTTACCTGGCCACCACAGTCTCCAGATCTCAATATTATTGGAACAGTTACGGTGCATTTTAGAAAAACAAGGAGTCGCTATCCCCCACCATCATCATTACAAGAATTGGAAACTGTTTTAGCTGAAGAATGGACAAAAATTCCTTTGGAAACAATTCAGACTTTGTACGAGTCCATACCTCGTAGAATTCAAGCTGTAATTACTGCCAAAGGCGGTCCTACCTATATTAAAATCAATTTGCTTCAAATTTTGTCCAACCCCTGTATGTATTTATCTCTCTGCCCCCTCTCTCTCTCTCTCTTTCTCTCTCTCTCTCTTTCTCTCTCTCTCTCTCTTTCTCTCTCTCTCTCTACATATGTATATATATATATATATATATATTTGTTTATAAAGTTCGGTTCTTTGGCTGTAAAGATGGTTTGGCACCGCCTCTAAGAGTTTAATTAATTATATCAGGAACATGGTCCTTATTTCATAGACTCCTGTTTATTGAATTGCCAGTTTATAGGACATAAATAGACACAACATGAACAATGCTGTAAAGATAAACTCATACCGTGACACACGGACACGCATATGTGTGTGCGCGTGCGCGCGTGCACGTGTGTGTGAAGACAGACAGACGGACAGATAGAGATCAGAATCATTCTACATTGAAGTAAAATTGACAGTAATGAGTCAAGAGAAAAAGTAAACAAGAAAAAAGTAATAAAACATACACAGAAATAAAAAACAAAAAAAATATTATGATAAGTGTTTCTTAACTCATAAATTGTGTCTGTTGACAAAAGAGCAACTCTACCAAATACTATGAAAGTATTATTTTTGTGGGAAGTTAGTTTAATAATAATGGGGCTTTTAATTGTTTCTTTATGTGGTTACACAGATAATCACTCATTAATTTCATTAGACTTATCAATGTTGAGTTATTCGCTTCATCTAACAACAGCTATCTTCTCATGTGGATAATAGGCTTCTCTCAGTAAAAGACACTAGCCCAAGGTGCCACAGAGTAGGACTGAACCTGGAACCATGTGGTTGACAAGCAAACTCCTTACCACACAGCCATGTCGTTACTGTTTTATTAGGGTATTTTATAGCTGATCTACATTCATTTTTATACGAGTAATTTTTATGTTTGAAGCATTTGGCATTTTGAAATATATTCGGTGCTGAAGAGTGATTCTGGAAAGGGGGTTAAT
>NC_043006.1:32355984-32375984 GCF_006345805.1 Octopus sinensis | reverse complement strand
ATTGAACTTTGACAGGGGAAAACCTACAACCTACTACTATTATATTTATTAGATAGATAGATGGGTAGATAGATAGATAGATAGATAGATAGATAGATAGATAGATAGATAGATAGATAGATAGATAGATAGATAGATAGATAGATAGATAGATAGATAGACCAAGACAATCTGATTCAAGCGTGTGGATAGTCTTCAACCATTGAGGTCTGAATGAGAGTTTGATTGAAGAGAGCCGATGTTTACTACTGAACATCAACTTGCGATGGTCCAGAAAGGTCACGCAGTGTAGCAATTTCATGTTGGTATTTCTGTACGTGTGTGCGGGCATGTGCGCGTATAAGCCTTCGTTGGCGTGTCTGTGTATGATTGTGTGTGTGTGCGCGCGTGGGTGTATGAATGTACGTCTACGCACATATACACACTCGTATAAGTACGGATGCATACTCGCAGATATATGAGCATATACATGTACATATATACATATATATGTACATATATATATATATATATATGCATATATGCATATACATGTATGTATGTATATATATATATATATATATATATATATATATATATGCATATACATGTATATATATATATATATATATTTTATATATATATTTCCTATTCACCACGCGTTATTTTCCAATTTGAGTAAGTTCAAAATGATTGATAGAGAAGATGGAGTATAACCAAAAGCTTTTTTAGCACAGCAGTCGTTTCGGCTTTTCTTTGCACTGCTCTATTATAGGTGGGGGACGATGCAATGATATCAGATGCAGCACACAATGTAAAATGCCTCATCAGGTGAGGTAAGAGGCTTCAAAAGTTATAAGATTTACATTACGCTTTCTCTCACTCTTTCTTCTTGTTTCTGTTATTTTAAAGAGCCAGCCTTGTCACACTCTGTGTCCCGCTGAATCTCCCCAAGAACTACGTTAAGGGCACACGTGTCTGTGGAGTGCTCAGCCACTTGCACATTAATTTCACGAGTAGGCTGTTCCGTTGATCGAATCAACTCGAACCCACGTCGTCGTAACCGGCGGAGTGCCACGATATGTGTGTGTGTGTTTGTGTGTTTGTGTGTGTGAAAAACACTGAGAAATGGTTGAAAATGTGTCGAAATTTTCTTTTCCATATATATATGTACAAACATACATTTGCATAATTAAAACAGGTTTAACTTTTTAACATGACTGAAGATTAGTTTTATTCATATGTATGAAGGATAAAAATATAAAGATGTGCTTTCACAGAACGAAGGCTTTCGAATCATTGTTCAACTGAAAATAAATTGGTAGTCCTTCTTTTCTTAAGGTGTGTTTGCCATGTATATTATATAATATCGTTCTGTCTGTCTGTCTGTGTGTCTTCAAGGATCTCGGGCATCCTCCATCCGACTGCGCTCAAATTTGATATGTAGATACCGACGGTATCAGGGCGTGTATAAGTCTTGAAAAAATTACAAAAATCGATTCCAGGTGAGAATACGATCGATAAAGCCGTGGGAAATCGTTTTTCTTTGGAATAGAAAAAAAGTCTATCTTTATTTCTTCTTTTGCTGGTGTCTCAAATTTAGGTTAAATCAGTGTTTTTCAAAGGGGACGCCTATCGGACGGTCGGACAAGTTGTTTTGAGAAAATTTGGTTTAAATGTTTGACAACTCAGCACCGTCCATTGGACGGGGGGCGTTTTGCTCGTATAACATATATAGACATATATAAAAGTGCAACAAAAAGGGGTTTGTTTTTGCTTTTCGTTTACTTTTTAGAGCATCTCGCTTATGACATTATCAAAACAAGGGACGTAACTTTGGTTTGTGTTTTTTCATCGCCTGTGATCTAAAGCATCTTGTTTCTCTTTTTATGCAGGGTATTGTTGAGACATTTAGAAGACATTAAGAAATATTCATGTCTTATACGATAGCGTGATCATTAAAGTGGTAAGACAGCGGAAATAAACAACATCCCCACCCTACGTCGAATACAACGACGAGATTAAAACGATTATTTCCTTTTTTATTTATCGTTCAACGATTTTTGTTTTACTTTTTGATTTTACTTTTTGATTAGAAGTAAAAAATAAACAAGCAAACAAGCAGACAATTCAATCTTTTTTATTTTTACGTTTATAATATTTTTTCTTAAACATGATGTTAGCGTTCGGTAGCATCATATATAAAAATCCATTAAGATAATTCATAATACCTGTTGTTTACTGCTGAGGAACATCTTAATGATTTGCTACATCGTTAAATTGAGTTATCGCTTCTTGTAGTGATGGGTAGAGAGCGGGTGAAATCTAAAGTGTTTTCCACATAACCTACAGCAATCCATATAAAATCCAAATAAAATCCTGGGTTTATACACAGTTTGCAAATACAAATAAATATAAAAATGTCCATAAAGATCCACATACATAAATAAAGAGAAAGAAGAAGGAGAGAAGGAAGGAAATATATGTCACGTGAACCGATCCATAAGCATTAATATTGTTACCCGCTGTTGGCTTAATTCTTCCAGGAAGGATATATATTTAGCATGTGTATATGTGTATATAAAGCATGTATAGAAACATAATATGTATATATAAACACACATGTAGATCCATATATATGTGCGCATGTGAGTATATAATATATATATATATATATATATATATATATATATATATATATATATATATATATATATATATACATATACATACATACATTTATATACACATTTATACACATACACGCGCACATATGTACATGCATATATATATATATATATATATATATATATATATATATATATATATATATATATACATGTGTGTGTGTGGTGTGTGTGTGTGAATATGTATATTTGAACATATATACATACATGCATACATGCAAACTCACGCAGAAATATTTCTGAAAATATCGCCCAATAAATCTTTATGTCTTATAAATGGCGGACGTTTTATTTATAATGCAGCGTCATAAAGGTTTAGGTACGTTTCTAATCCTCTAATAATAACAATATACATGGAAGTAGATGTAAAAACAGACGTTAATATATATTCTTTTATTTGTTTCAGTCATTGGACTGCGACCATGCTGGAGCACCGCCTTTAGTCGAACAATTCAACCCCATGACTTATTCTTTGTAAGCCTAGTACTTATTCTATCGGTCGCTTTTGCCGAACTGGTAGATTACGGGGACATAAACACATCAACATTGGTTGTCAAGCGATGGTGGGGGTGAGGCAAAATCAAACACACAAATATATACACACATACATATATATATATATACGGCAGGCTTCTTTCAGTTTCCGTCTACCAAACACACTCACAAGGCTTTGGTCGGCCCGAGGCTATAGTAGAAGACACTTGCCCAAGGTGCCGTGCAGTGGGACTGAGCCCGAAACCATGTGGTTAGTAAGCAACCTACTTACCGCATAACCATGCCTACGCCTATTTAAATATAAATTGCGTGTTTGTGTGTAATATAGATTTTAAAATATATATAAATTATGTGCATGCGTATGTCTGTGAGTATGTGCGTGAATATGCGCGTATACAAGAGAAAAGGGGAAAGGGGGAACGGAGTAGAGAAAACAGCCCATATAGAACTATGCAACAAAGACCACGTAAACATACTTACATGCACAGAAACATACACACACACGCACAAACGGTACGCACGTAAATATGCACGGTTCCCCTTCACTGTTTTCCAGAATTGTGGAAACAGCAATTCTTGAAACAGCAGGAGCTAGAGAAACAAAACATGGTAAATGAACACACAATAATAATAATAACCCTTTCTACCAAAGGTACAAGGCCTGATATTTGAGGGGGGGGGATAGTCAATAACATTGACCCTAGTACTCAATTCGTACTTATTTTATCGACACCGAAAGGATAAAAGGCAAAGACGACTTCAGCGGAATTTGAACTCAGAACGTAAAACACATTAATTACAGGTCAGATGCGTCTTTTATGAAGATCTGTCCTTTTAATGGTATTTCATATCGACGTAAAAGTTATGCAGATGTAGAGACAATGAGAAACTATTTTCTTTACAAAGATGACTTTTAAATGCTGCAAGACGCTTAAAAGAATGCTTGATTTATGTAGCAGAAATTCTTTTGGCATTTACAGATATTGCAAATAGCATTTTACTCTTGTCAGTTAAACTTGTTTAATATTGTAGAGTAGGCTGACGTAATAACGAATGCTTGATACTGTTTATGGTCGTAATGTAGTTTCCATTTTACGTTCGAGTTTCGCTCGGTTTTACGTTTGTGTCGTTATTTACCATAACACTCCCTGATGAAATCCTCGAATAGAATGGCATAGAATTTCAGAATGACCAGAGATAACATCGGAGTCATTCAATGAGTAAATGAATATCCTTCTCCGATAAGAGTTAGCCCTATCAGTGAGAAAAAATGCCTCTCATTAGTCTCATTAGTGTCTCAGTAGTGGCGGAACTGTTTTTGTTACTTAGTTACAGTTCAGGAGACACTGAGGCATCACATGACTGAAAGTGTTCCATTCGTGACTATTCCATGATTATTATTATTTTCGATCAGAGTGTTTCTAAGACACCATTGTCCTTCTCTTTAAAAAAATGTTAGAATATGAAATATTTCCTATTCACCAATAATTTCGTTTCCCATCAATCACCTGCACAGAACTCTCGACATGAAGAACTAAAGTCTCCAAAAATCGTGGCAACTTTGATACAATAGCTTCTGAAAGGAAATTTGCATTTATGTTTGTGCTTTCCCCTGACTTTCTAAGATTCCTCTGAAGTTCTACGTTAATACATTAACAGAAGGTGCAAAGAACATCATCCCTACATAAACCACCCCCTACTTTAGGGAACTCTCTTTTAATGCAGCATAAAATGTAACTGTTCACCATATCAGTAACTTGCGCCGAGCCACTGGGTCCTATGATAATGTTTATTCTGTAGTTTCAGCTCAGAGTTGCGGCCATGCTGATGTACCACCGTTAAAGTTGTTAATGTAAGTTAATTAATTATTCTTCTAACCGTTATTACAATATCTATATCGTGTCGTCGAAATTTTTTAAGAACTTAAGTCTATCTGTTACGTTGAGAAATAAGTCTAAAGTAACAAAGCTTTCAGGGTGTAATGTAACAGAAGTTTTTATTGTCCGTGTCATAAAGCCAACAAAACCTACAATACCTTAATGGATATTCCAATCATCCAAGAGCAGTAATTAAGACCGTCATTATGGATATTTCATCTGTAATTTCCAAACTCCGCTAGCGAAGGGTTCCCCCTACTCACCAAAAAGTGCGGACAGTAGAATGCAGCCGTAGTTAGGGTTTGGTATACCGAAAAGGTCTGTTGTATCCCCGAGAGCAGAGTTATAATTATAATTAAGGGCATTGGGTTGTGTTCACAAAGGTATGCGTATCTCTACAGGACATGTTTTAAAAGTAAAGGAAATATTTTCTTTTATAAATGCATGAAGAGAAACTTTCAATTTATTTCTGTCTTTCTTTCAGACTTTGGCTTGTGGGTTAATATTTTCTATTTCTCAGTGATTCATAGATTGTATTTCCAGTCACTGCTATTTTATGGCCTGTTTTCATTGATTTTGTTTTTGCCAGTGCTTGACTTTAAATAGGTATCCTTTTCTCTCCTGTCTGTTAGATTCCTCTTATTCAGTATCAATGCTGCAAAGTTATATTACTGGGTCCAGATGAATGGGTATACTGTGTATGTGTGTATAGATATAATTTTCATTAATTCAGATTGACTAATAGTGATGTTGTCTAAAGAGAAAGTATCACCAGACGATAAGTCAAGAAATACATAAAATTTTCTTTTGCTCCTTGCATAATTGTATCTTTAGTTCATAAATTGTAATGTGGCATTGACTCTAGTGTTTCCACAAAATTTGGCGAAATAGTTTTCCATTCATTGAATTTATACGGGAGTTATACTGCCAAAACTGTGTTGAAGATCTTTGACGATTTGGTTTTAACACCATTTAGCCAAACTGGCACAATTCTACGTCGTTAGAGGCTTTTACAAGCATCATTATTAAAATCTTCCAAAACAATCATGCTATAAGCATTAAGCGTCATAAAATGGGTGACGAATAAACATAAAACGTATTAAGATTTTTAGGGTTTAAAAATAAATAAAATTTTGAAATGAAAACCCGCAATTTTACTAGCGTCTTATCTAGCGCTTTTAGCCATTTTGTGTCGAAGGAGAAGAATATAGGAAATTAATGGTTTTGTTATGTTACTGGAGTATTGAATCCAAAACGACAGTAAATTCTTCAAAGAACACTTATTTTAAAGTGAGGAAATCATAAATTAATTTATGCATGCCAACTGCAGGTATTTCTTTCGGGTACCTCCCTTCACTAAAGGTATTTTATAAGGGTCTTAGATCATAGTAGCTGTAAAGTATCTAGCTGCTCCAAAAAGTTTTATTGTATTGTTTGTTTTTGTTTTGCTTTTTTTACCTCAGGTATAAGAACACTACCGTCCAACTCTGGCACAAATTACAACAATGAACTCGCCCAAGATAAATGTGATACTCCATTCCTACTACAAATAATTACCTAGCCAATGTTTAGATTTTGGTTGTCTCCGATGTTGAAACTTTTTGTATGATACGGAGATCATTGCACTAATAATAAAAACACACGCACTGGTTCAGTACCACTTCTTTACTGTTAGTCAATTGGTTAAATACCTAACCAACTAATCGATCGTTTGTTTAATGTATTGGCTGAGCAATCAATGAGTTTGTTCGTCAGAAACCTTTCGTCGCAATTCGCGACTTCGTCAATGACATGTCTCCTCTCTTCAAGGTCTGCTTTGATTGTTTAACCAGTACATTAAACAAGCGATCGATTCACCAGTTTATCAACAATAAAGAAGTGATATCGAACCAATATGCGTGTTGTTATTGGCATAATGACCCTCCCAAGATACAAGATAAATTATTGTTTTCCAAATCCTTCAGTCCTTGATAGCTGAAGAACTTGAGAAATAAAGATATGATATAGATAAAAAATATTACTAATTAACTTCACCCAACTCCGCTAATATATTTCAGTTTCGAAGAGCTTGAAAGAAAGGTTATGGACACTGATGTTTCTCCTCCATACAAATAGTTGAAATCCTTCAAACCAAAGACGCTATTCCGGGAATTTCTTTCAACACCCTAAACCCCAACTTTACAAAATACCCTCAACTTAATATTGTATGCTAGATAAGGTAGTGAGCTGGCAGAAACGTTAGCATGCCGAGCAAAATGCTTAGCAGTATTTCGTCTGCCTTTACGTTCTGAGTTCAAATTCCGTCGACTTTGTCTTTCATTCTTTCGGAATTTAGTACCAGTTGCGTACTGGGGTCGACCTAATCGACTGGTCCCCTCCCCAAACATTTCGGGCCTTGTGCCTAGAGTAGAGAAGGTAAATTCTTTCGGGATTTTTTTTTTGCATTTTTTGCCCCTTTATTTTAATTCTTTCCAATGTTATTTGAATTAGCATGAAAACATATATTTGTCATAGTATTTTATGATCTTTGTAGCTCTTGCTCTCGAAATTTGAATAAATTTTAAAAATAAGTAAAATAAGAATTAAAATAAATGGAAATCAAGAACTTATCTTGTCTTGGGAGGGTCGTTATGCCAATAATAGTAACGCACGTTGGTTCAATATCACTTCTTTATTGTAGGTCAATTGGTTAATCGATCGCTTGTTTAATGTGCTGGTTAAACAGACAAAGCAGACCCTGAAGAGGGAAAGTATGCCATTGATGAGGTCGCGAATAACGACGAAAGAACTTTGGCAAACAAACAACAGATTAATTGTTTAACCAACACATTAAACAAACGAGTGATTCGTTGGTTAAATATTTAACCAATTGACTAACAGTAAAGAAGTGGTACTGAACCAGAGCATGTGTTATTACTATTAGTGTAAAGATCTTCCCAAGATACAAGCTTCAACACACGAATTCACCGCAAAAATCTTGCAAACCAAACACTAAAATGACTTTATCTGACACGCCAATAGATGTGGTATGGCCTTATAAAGAAGGTTAATTCCGTTATATTAGTCATATGATAACAGTTGAAATAGCCATGTTAATATGATATTTGACCGTAATCTTAAAGTACTTCAGTTCAAATCGACGCAACATCTATTCATTGCTTACTGGAACTGAGCGTAAAATTCTAAGCACATCTCTTAACGAACTTGTCACGGCTTAATTCAAGAATTCTGAGAATGTTCGCTGCTAAAGAAAGCGGAACTCAGAACCAATTTCTCTGTGATCCATTTTGTGTAGTGGGTGGGAGTGCTTAACAGAAAAAAAAAACAAAAAACAAACATTCAAAATTGAGGAAATTTGAAATGTGATGGAGAAGCATTTCCGTAACAACATTAACCGATTAATGGCAGTTTTGGGGACAGGAATTTTAGATTTGATATAGTTTTATCTTGTATTTGTTTTAGTCAATAGACTGTGGCCTTGCTGGGGCATTATCTTGAAGAATTTTAGTCGAAGAAGCCGACCCCAGTAGTTATTTTACTTAAACGTAGTACTTATTCTATTGGCTTCTAACCGAACCGCTAAGTTACAGGTACATAAACAAACTATCACTGGTTGTCAAGCCGTGGTGGGGGACAGACAGACACGAAGACTCTCACACACATACACACACACACACACACACACAACACACACACACACACACACACACATATATATATATATATATATATATATATATATTATATATATATATATAATATATATATATATATATATATATATATATATATATATAATATATATATACGAATGGCTTCATTTCAGTTTCCGCCTACCAAATCCACTCACAAGGCTTTGGTCGATCCGCGGCTATAACAGAAGGTATTTGCCCATGGTGCCACGCAGTGGGGCTGAATCCGCAAACTTCTTACCACGCGGCAACTTTTGTGTTTCATTCGTTATATATTTCGTACTTCTAGTCTTCTCTAAGTCTATCCTTAACATTAGAATATATATTTAAATAATCATGAATCTAGAATTTATTAAAGTTGGCATATTTGAGCATGATTCAAGGCAATGGGTTAATAAAGTTGTGGATGTTGTTATTGTTGTTATTTATCGTTGTTATTTATCCCTAAATCAGACCTTAAATAGGTATATGGTTTGACTATAGGCGCTTCAGATTAGACTCTCCCGTCCTATAGGCTCAATAGGGTGTGCTTTGAAGTATATGTAAGTGTCATGTCTAGCAGATCGGATGATCACAAAGAGGCTCTGTCGGTTGCTGATCACACTATAATGTGTAGTCTCAATTGATAAAGGTAACCAGGCTGAAGCCTTGCTTCAGCAAATAACTTTCAAAGGAACCTTTATGTGACCACGTGAGTGGTAAAGCACATTTAACACAGGTCACACCTTACCATCTTCAAATGAGAAGTCGACTTGTCTAAGATACAGGAATCCTAGATACACAACACCAATGGTTCTCAACCAGAGTCCTCATGACTCTTGGGGGTCCGTGTAAGATTTTGTTAAAATTTATGTACATTCAACTGGTTTTACTTCTACAATGATCAAAGTATTTTAACCAATTTTTTAACAAAGTTCCTAATAATATTTAATTATAAAAATATAAAAGGATTTTTTAAATATCGAATGGTTATGAGGCTGTATCCGAGTAAACTAGGCCCAAAGGAAAAAATTGGTTGAGAAAGACTGCAGTACACCTTTAAAAGCGACTATGTGTGCCTTTCTCGAAACCAGTAACAACGTACTTGGCATCAAATAAGGTTGAATGACAGTAAAGACGAAACAGGATCAAACCTATTTCTTTACTACCCACAAGGGGCTAAACACAGAGAGGACAAACAAGGACAGACAAATGGATTAAGTCGACTACATCGACCCCAGTGCGAAATTGGTACTTTATTTATCGACCCCGAAAGGATGAAAGGCAAAGTCGACCACGGCGGAATTTGAACTCAGGACGTAATGACAGACGAAATACCGCTAAGCATTTCGCCCGGCGCGCTAACGATTCTGCCAGCTCGTGAACTTACCATCGCTCCCTAATGCACACTACCGATGGAGTAGAATTGTATACAGCATAAACTATTAATACTATGCTCTACCCACTTCACTCCTGGGTTTTTTTCTGTTAGAAAACGGTTGCTGTGACGTGATTAAAATAAATCGAAAACAAGAACAACAACGACGACGATAACAACAGCAATTTATGTCTGGAGTGTGAACCAGAGCAGAATACTAAATACCTTAATAAAGAATTTACTGGAATTTTAGCAAAAATATTTAATTAATAATGTTTGCTACTTCTGCGACACAATTTAACATTTTTTTTTTTTACATATTTTTTATTCTTTTGACACTTCTTGATATTTTTAATACCAATTAAACATAGAATAACAGCGGAAACTGTTGAATAAAAATATAAATTAGCGAACTATCAAGAAGGAAAAGATTATTTGGAAATAAGTGGACATTTTCAAGGCCAAACAAAAAGTTGATTTTCTAAATGGTCGTTGCTTTCGGGTAGAGGTAGTTTTGCTAAGCTTTACTTGAGTATTAAAACGCACTTATTGAGAAATGTTAGTCTGCCGTGAGGACAGAATAAATAGATAAAAATTAAAGCAAATAAACAAAAATGGAAACAAAAAACCGTTTAACATCTGTGGTGAGGCAAGGACATAACTAACTGAAGAAGAATCCAGTTGGCATTTCAAATCGTTATTTAGCAGAATCAGTTGACACGATCTACAATGGGTTCACTGTATTCCAGCTGCTGGAACAAAACTTTACTTGTATGCTATGAATAGCTTTAGATCATTTCTATGCATCGAGCAAACAGAAGTCTGGAGACAATGAACACACATTCACAGATGGAATCATTCTGAACGGAGCAAATCAGTCTTCAAATGCTAATATTGATTTTTTATTAGTGATCCAAGGACACTAATATCGACCATAATATGTGACTGGTACTATAATTTGCCGTCCGGTAACGATGAAAAGAAAAATTGGCTTTGATAGGATTTGGGAACAACATAAATTCACTGCAAGGAACATTATTTACTGCTCAGACGCTCCACGACCCTCTGACCGTGCTAATATCCTTTCTACTACAGACACGAAGCCAGAAATATTTAGAGGAAGGGTTTGTCGAATATATTGGGTTCAAATTTTGGCATAAGGCCAGCAATTTTGGGGTAAGGTGTAAGTCGATTATATCGACCCCAGTGTTCAACTGGTACTAATTTTATCGACCCCGAAAGGATAAAAGGCAAAGCCGACCTCGGCAGAATTTTAACTTAGAATGTAAAGACAGATGAAATGCCGCTAAGTATTTTGTCCGGCATGCAAACGATTCTGCTGGTTCGCAACTTTCTTTCGCGGTGCTAATATCAGCTTTAAATTCCGGCATAAGGCCAACTATTTTGTAGAGTAGAGGCAAGTCGATTGCATCGACCCCAGGGTGTGTATGTGTATGTTTATATGGGGATGTGTGTGTATATATAAATATTATATATGAATGTGTATATAATGTATGTATATGTATGCATATGTATATGTATACATGTGTGTATGTGTGTATACATGTGCGTATATATATACATATATATATATATATATATATAATATATATATATATATATATATATATATATATATATATGGGAGGGGATCTGTGTGTATATATAAATATTTATATATTATTTATATATGAATGTATATATTATGTAACTTAATATCTCTCTAGCAAACTTCCCAAGTTGAACGCAACATTTCACATTGGATCTTTGCTTCTGTCTATGATAAAATCGCAAACGACAGCACACACTTGATAACAAAAACACAAATTTCACAATTTGCAAAGTAAACACAACGGTGTCACTCGGCACAGTGCCTCATGAAGGTCACTGCTAACTCTCACTGCACCTGCAACCGTGTGCTGCCATCTGTTCGCGGGCTACTGAACTAGTCCGGGAACTTTTTGATACCACCTCATATATATATGTATACATTTATTGCAGGTGCATATATACTTAAATACAAACGCACGCATGCACATGCATATTATACTTACACAATTACATTCCTCCACACATCTTACTGCATACATGTTCTTGCGGTTATGTACAGAGATGAAGGCACACATCCATATATATATATATTATATATATATATATATATATATATATATATATATATATATGCACAAACATACATGGACATAGAAACTAACAGAGAAACACATACTGGCATAAAACAGTATCATGTTGGTTAGAAAAAGTGTCGCATTAAGTATTTATCGTAAGATGACTACAAATTCACCTTCGGCTTAGCTTGACATTTCTTTCTTCCCGAAACCTTAGTTAAAAGAAGACTCCATTGAGCATTAGGTGTTATACATTTTGTTTTCCAAAGACTTGAGATTGACATTAACATGGGTAAGCAGGTCGATGGTCAAATGAGAATCCATATAACAGCTTTCATTTTAAAGTGGTGTGTTTTCGTAATTCAGTTACAGGAAATAACATATATTCAAACATCCATTCCACTTAAAGGATGGAAGCAGAATAAATATAGTGATGTGTGACAAACGATGATGCGAATATGGCTTTTAGTGTGATGATGTTAGCAATATCCTTCGTAAATGTTTGAAAGCTGCTCCCTGCTCGGCGTTTCTGCGAGGTTTAAGGTAGAATGTAATGTAAAAAACATAAATATCTCGGCAATTTTATTTGTAAGCGGTTAGATAACTTTGATATCTTCAAATCCAATGATAATGATAATCCTTTCTAATTCTGGTAATTGTGAGGATTAGTGGGTGAGGGGCAAGTCGATTACATCGACCCAAGTACTCAACTGCGACTTTATTTTATCGACCCCATAGGATGAAAGAAAAGTCGATTTCGGCAGAGTTTGAACTAAGCATTTCATCCAATGCGCTTACGATTCTCCCAGCTTGACATCTTGTAATATCATCGTCCTGTGGTGATAACAATATGCACAAGCCAAAATGGTGAGGACTCCTCTAGCATCGAAAAAGTTATCTAGAATTATCACACAGAGTATAGTTAGTTATCATGGAACTTATATCAACCATCACACAAACTGTAATTAAATCCAGAGACCCTGGGAGGGGTTTCTACGAGGAGAGCGTTCATGTATCTCCTGTTTAGTTGTTTAGTTCCAGGCTGGATGTATCACTCAGTTGTGATTAGGGAAATTAGAGCCTCCTATTAAAAGCACATTGCCGTGAGTTTGGCTTAAAAGCGACAAAGCATCCTTGAAATGATCTCTGTGGTTAACCGCATCGGGTGGACGGTTGGTAATCCCTATTACCAAACTCAGGTCGATCACATGCATTATAAGAGTATTACTGTGATGGAATATGAGAAGAGGACATTTATTGCTAGGTCTTCACGAATGAAGAGCGCTACTCTTCCTTGTGGAGGCACATGGCCTAGTGGTTAGAGCAGAGGACTCGCGGTCGAGGGATCGCCGGTTCAAATCTCAGACCGGGCGATGTGTGTGCTTATGAACGAAACACCTAATCTCCACGCGCTCCAGCAGAAGGTAATGGTGAACTTCTGCTGATTCTTTCGCTACAACTCCCTCTCACTCTTTCTTCCTGCATCTTGCGGCTCACCTGCGACGGACCGGCGTCCCGTCTAGGTGGGGAACCTATACGCCAAGAAACCGGGAAACTGGCCCTTATGAGCCAGGCATGGTTCGAGAAGGAACAAAACAACTACTCTTCCTTGTTTCCGTATTCTGTGGTCAGTTCTGTGTAGTACATAACCTGACATACGTACTTCCGCATCCGATATCTGTGAAGACAGGTGTGTTTCACTTTGTGCTACGCATTATCTTTCCTCTGTGCACCAGGTCTCAAGGATATGACCGTTTTGTTCGATTTGTGAAGTGTGAGAGACCTTGTACATTCAGCATTATTATTGATTTGAGTTTGTGGGCTGTCATAATAATACTCACAGTTTCAGATGTCTTAGTAACTGATGAGGATGTCTTTTGGCCCCGCCATCTGAAACTCTGAGTATCATTATGACAGCTAACTGATTGTCCAATATTATATATTTATAGATAAATTCCTTTATTTACATAATATCGAGGTCTGATTCATTTTTTTGTTGTCATATTATTATTATTATTATATTATTATTATTATTATTATTATTATTATATAAATATATATGTATGTATGTATATGTATGTATGTATATGTATGTATATATATATATATTAATATATATATACATATATATATATGTGCGTGTATGTGTACGTGTGCCTGTGTCTGCGGGTGTGTGCGTGCGAAAATACACACACATACACATATGTATATGTCACCGAAGCTAGAATATAAGCAAAATTCATAAAGAATTCATTGGAAGTCTTTTCTTGAAAAGATGTATCAGTCTATAAACAATTAATGGTATTGATCTTCGCCAAAAATCTAGTTTCGAATCAGTAGTTAGAGGTAGTTCAAAGTATCGATCTTCGTTGGTGTAAAATAACATATAGAAAAGTATTAACTGTCAGAATCTTAAACAGTTCGATAATATAACTATTCACCTACTTGTCGCAGTACAAGAAAAGCATGGTATACTAGTGCACAAACGTGTGTTTCAAGTTGTAAGGCTCATTGAACATCACTCAGAGGGACACGTTTCGAATCATCAGACGATGATGGAGTCTAAGGCTTATCTAACTTAGCATTTGATACGAAAGAACAACGAAAATATATATATATATATATATATTATAAATAGGAAAGTCATATGAAAAAAAGGCATTAAAATATAAAGAAAAAAGATTAGAGAGTATTTTTTCAGAAGTATCAATGAATTTGATGATGGCTTTTGAATCGATACTGAGAGTGTGCGTGTGTTTGTGTGTGTGTGTGTGTGTGTGTGTGGTGTGTGTGTGTGTGTGTGTGTGTGCGAGAGAGAGAGAGAGAGAGTGAGAGAGAGACAGAAAGAGTACTTCTTGTGCTTTGTATATGTGATTCAAGGTCCAAGGGTGGCGAAGTGGCCGAGTTCCTTTCGCGCATTAGGCTTTACGGAGGCAATGACCAAGACCTTGGGCATTATGTCGTGCTAAAAAAGAAGAGCCGTCATGCTGAGCAAGATCGCACTCATGGTAGGTACCGGTGTCACGCAAACGGCACCCGTGCCGCTGGCGCGTAGAAACACCCATTACACTCTCGGAGTGGTTGGCGTTAGGAAGGGCATCCAGCCGTAGAAAACCATGCCAAATCGGACTGGAGCCTGGCGCAGCTTTCCAGCGTGCCAGCCGAGTCAAACCGTCCCAACCATGCCAGCATGGACAACGGACGTTAAATGATGATGATGATGATGATGATGATGATGATGATGATATATATATATATCTGTATGTATATATGTACAAAGATATATACATGTGCAAGTATTTATATATGTGGGAAAGTGTGTGGGTTACATGTATATGAATATATGTATGTGTATATATAAACAAACATACACGCACATATATATATATATATATATGTATATATATATGTATATATATATATGTATGTATGTATGTATGTATGTATGTATGTATGTATGTATGTATGTATGTACGCATGCATGCATGTATGTATGTATGTATGTATGTATGTATTTATGTATGTATGTATGTATGTATGTCATATATTCATAACTTAATTCGATGCACACACATACAAACATATGTACGTGCACACAGCCACATTTATTAATTCAGATTCCGAACGTATGGTTGGCCGAATGTTTCACAATATCCCCAGAGATAAATATTTTCCAATAAACAAGTTTCATAATATTTATATAGATTATTATGTAAACCTATTCATTGGAGCCTTTCCATCTCAGAGGAGATTCTGAAACAGTTGATCAGCTGAAAATCTGGAATATATAAATTTGGAATATATAAATATATATATTCTGCATTTGAAACATACTGAGGTCTTAATTGAAATGTGGCCTTTCTGATTGTTTGATCTGGAGTGTAAGATATAATATTATATATAAATGAAGGGAAAAGGGATTAAAGAATTCAGGGGAATATTCTATAAGAGCCCTGTTGGTGGCATTTTAATAGGTCAAATATGGGACTGATGAAGTTGTGCATAAGTGTTTCATTGCAGCATTTTGAGTTATGCTATGCTATTTGAAACGTATGTAGCTGATAAATCATAAATAAACCTCTTTTGTGTTTTTCTAATATATGTATATAAATATATATGTATGTATATATAAGTATGAAAATATTCTAGAAAGTACACAATGGTTTGTGATAAAACGGTATCTAAAAAGAAATTGGGCAAAAATTTTATGTTGGAAAAAATATGAAATAAAATATATACATAGTCCCGGGTATTTCTATCAGACATTATTGTCCAAATCCTTTTCGCTCACTCGAAATATATTGGAATATATACCGCTTTCAATTTAGCTGAAAGGATTGGCACAACAGTGTCTGACCAACGACTTCATGACTAAAAACCTTACTCGTTAGAGAGATGTTATCCAGTTTCACTAATAGACGACTGGGGTAAAACGTGCCAAAAGAGTTGATATCCAAACACTAAGACAACTACAACGAAATACTACAGTCGATTTTAAATTATTTCCCTATATATTTATGCACAATCCTAGATACAGTGAAACATATAACAACATTACTCAAAATTTACCTCTGCACAATAAGGACACTAAGATGATTCAAATTCTCCGTACACATAAAACCATTAAAAGCAAAGATAACCGAAGTCACTAAAGACAATGACAGATACAAAAATATACCCAACAACGACAAAACCAAAATTGAAAAAAATGTGGGTGACTTATCCAAACATACTGGAAGGTTCGGAATTTCATTTTAATCGAGAAGAAATATACAAAATTAAGACTGAACATACCTGTGCATCCGAAAAGTTAATCTACGTCATAACTTGTTCAAGTTGTGATCACAACTACATAGAGCAAACAACAATGTCTCTCAGATGTGGAACAACACTGCATGGGAAACAAATCTATTTCCCAAAATATAAACAATACCATTAAGTGAACAAATTTTAAAATATTCCCTGAATATCAATGCAGTGGAACAACCTCCGTATAAGTGGTTTAAAAAAAGATTCTACATTCAGTGAAAAATATCAACAATGCCTTGAACATATGAACACATGACTAATTTTCAACCACGGAGTTACATCATTTCTTCCATAGATTGTTTTTAAAAACTACATATAATCAATTTACTTTTAAAAATAAACTGGGTAATTACCTCTCCTGGTTCTAATGATAACAATCACAGATTACTTTCCCTAAAATTAATTTACCTACAGATTTAGTTACAAAATATCTATTTTCCTACCAACGTAGAACAGCAACTTATGATACCATGAAATTATAGCATTACTACTAACTACTTTATCATGATTAGCGTAAGTGAAACCGATAGACTATGTAAATATATTCTTCTAACATAAAAATTTTGTGCATTTTCTTTCTTTTTTATATATTTTCTTAGTAAACACACACTTGACAGGCGAAGATAGAAAAACGCACACGACTAGATATGTATAAACTTAACAATAATGAGGACAGGAGAGGGGAGTGTAAAAGTTGATTACATATATACGCATACATACAAAAATATTCTTTTCTATTCTAGGCACAAGGCCCGGAATTTTGGGGTAGGGGCCAGTCAATTAGATTGACCCCAGTACGTAAGTGGTACTTAATTTATCGACCCCGAAAGGATAAAAGGCAAAGTCGACCTCGGCAACATTTGAACTCAGAACGTCAGGACAGAGGAAACACTGCTAAGTATTTTACCCAGCAATGCTAACGTTTCTTATTTCTTTTATTGCTCACAAAGGGCTAAACATAGAGGGGACAAACAAGGACAGACAAAGGGATTAAGACAATTAGATCGACCCCAGTGAGTAACTGATACTTAATTTATTTTTCGACCCCGAAAGGATTAAAGGCAAAGTCGACCACGGCGGAATTTTAACTCAGAACGTAACGGCAAACGAAATACCTATTTCTTTACTACCCACAAGGGGCTAAACACAGAGGGGACAAACGAATTAAGTCGATTACATCGACCCCAGTGCGTAAGCGGTGCTTAATTTATCGACTCCGAAAGGATGAAAGGCAAAGTCGACCTGCGCGGAATTTGAACTCAGAACGTAACAGCAGACGAAATACAGCTAAGCATTTCACCCAGCTCACCGCCTTTACATACAGAAATATTAACGCATAGATATATACACAGACTTAAATGCACATGCAACAATATGCGTACACACGCATACATACATATATACATATATATATATATATGTGTGTGTGTGTGTGTGTGTGTATATATATATATATATATATATGCATTATTATATGTATATATATATATATGTATATATATATATATATATAATATATATATATATATATATATAATATATATATATATATATGCACACACACTCGCGTTTGTATACAAACACAAATAAAAGTATATACACTCATGAAGAATATACATACCTAAAATCATATAACTAAATATAGATACACACACATCCATGTGTGAACATTAAAAACATACATAAATATATATACATGCAAATTTAAACACGTGTATAAGAACAATGATTCCGGCTAAATAATGGCTAAGTGTTAAAGATTCCTTTAATTAAAAAAATTAATTTTATAATTCTCATTATTGTAATTATATTAACATCATAATAGGCTGTAAATATTAGGTTAAACCAGCTTAGACGGTAAAAACATCGATATTTATTCTGCCATTGTGTCAAAGCAATCATTTAAATTTCTCCAGCCATTTAACAAGCTTTGTTCTCGCCAACGAGAATTGTCTGTTGTGTATATCATAAGAATTAAGTAACTTTGAGAGACATGAAATAAACCGTTTGTACTGGTAAAACTCGAAGCAGATAAAGCAATAGATAATGGCCTCCGACTTTTTCCATTCAACATTTGTCCAATATTTGCAAGCTGTTAATTATAGCTTTATCTAATTCAAGTTCCACCGTTAAAACCGATTATTTTGTGTCATTCGATGCATCTAAATTCTTATTACATTAACAACTCACGTTTCTCCCTGGTAAGAATTATAGATGGAGAAATTCGAAAGATTGCTTTGGCATAATGGTAGAATATCTGACATGTTGACAAAAGACGTGGATTAGATTCCCACGGGTAGCCTTGGACTTTTTCCAGCTAAAGGAAACTCTTAATTAACACTACTATTACTGGCATTATTAGAATAATCAAAACCCAAGTACTGATATTGCGAATGCATTTAATACAAACATATAGAGATAACGAAACGCAGAGGGAGAGAGGGGAGAGAAAAGAGGGGAGAGGGGAGAGAAAAGAGGGAGAGAGGAGAGAGAAAAGAGAGAGGGAAGGGGAGATAAAATAGGGAGAGAGAAGGAAGGGGAGATAAAATAGGGAGAGAGAAGGAAGGAGCGGAAAGACGGAACTTGAAAAAGTGTCTCCCTATATGTATGTGTATAGTGCGTATGTGTTGCATGGGAGAAATATTGAAAAAGTGAAAGATAGAGAAAGAGAGAGACAAAGAGAAAGAGAGAGAGAGAGAAAAGTCTGAAAGACGAGAAAGAAAGATGTTATCCATATTGTTATCTATATTTGCGGTTAGTAATTACAGAATATTATGTGAAGGGGAAAATGTCATATATAAAATAGGATTAATAAGGCAAGTGCGTGATTGGTTCGTTTCGTGTTCCATTTTACTCCGAGAAATCCTTCTACGTAACATATGTTATCGACTTTGATCTGACACTTATTCCAACACAACTGTTTGTCTGTCACGCATTATGTATCTCTGGTGAAGATAATCGTAAATTCTATAATTATT
>NC_043006.1:32338484-32350984 GCF_006345805.1 Octopus sinensis | reverse complement strand
AACATGTGACTGCTTACACATGACGCTGATGGTCAATGAAACTTTAGCAGGAAAGACCACACGAATTGGAACGGTATAGAAGTAACAACACAAACACAAAATATCTTTGATTCAATTCTTGGCAGAAAATGGAGAAAACTTTTGATCAACAAACAAATTGACTAACATCGTTTAAATATTTTTTTAATACAAAGCTTAAACATTACTTACAGCCGTTTCTGCTGCCAATGTCAGTGGGTGCAACCAAAGGAAATTATGAGAATAATATTCGCCATCTTTATAGCACATCCGATCTAGTACATGGAGCTTCATCAGAGTGAATACAAATACATAAAGTAAAAGAAGAGAAGAGGGACAAGGAAAGAACAGGGCCTCGAGATGAGGCAAGAAAGTTCAATAAATAGAATCATATCATTTTGCAGTGTAAAACCCATGAGCAAATGAACAAACTAGCAAATAAATTAGAAAAATAATTAGTGGGTTAATCTTTCTTTAAGGGTAATAGGGTGTATAAATAAGAAGAAGATAAAACTAGTATTTAAGTATAACAGGATTCGCCAATAATCCTAAAAAGAAATAGTACTTATGGTTTCGTAGAGCTAATTAATATATATCCCAAAGCGATACCCGTAAAGTTGTAAAAATAGTATACTTTCTGAAATATTCTAAAGACCAACCAATTTAAACGATGGTAGTTAATTTGTTTGTTGATCAAAAAATTTTCCTCCATTTTCTGCTCATTTTATATATGTATTTATATATATGTATATATATATTATATATAATATATATATATATATATATTATATATATATATATATATATATATATATATGTATATATAACGGGAAGCTTTATGAAAATAAACAAAAGACGAAGGCAGGTGAAAACAAACGAACATACATATATATATATATAATATATATATATATATATATATAATATATATATAAGGGCTCCTAAATAAGGACGCCAAGTGCTAGGGACACAAAAAGGGATAAATTCATCGAGAGTGAAAATCAAAAACATTTACCATTAACGATACATCCCGGACTGATCAGTTTCTACCTCTTTCTAGCAAAACGGACAGAATATGTTTGCTAAGGCTGGTTTCATCGGCGAGACGCCTTTGTTAAATCGAGAGCGTTAGACCATGTGTTGATCGAAACAACTTGTAAATCTTAACTTTTCAAACCTCTGCGCAGACGCAAAATCTACCCGGTGATATAGGGCATCCCGGGAAAAAATTTTACGAACAAATCTATCAAGTAATATGTGAATATAATCAAAAAAGGGTAATAACATAGATTACTACCAGTGGCCCAGCACAAAAGACGAATTAGTCATTAGACAAAACATTATATTTTATTATATTTTTGAAAATGTTTGGAAAATTTTCCCCAAAAATTTTTGAACAATTTTTCGAAAATTTTCCCCAAAAATTTTTTAAAAACTTTTTTAAAATCTTACCCAAAAATTTTTGAAAAGCTTTTTTAAATTTTCCCCCAGAAATTTTGAAAAATTATTTGAAAATTTTTGAAAAACTTTTTAAAAAACTTTTTGAAAATCTTTTGAAAATTTTCCCCAAAAACTTTTCAAAAATTTTTGGAAAATTTTCAACAAAAATTTTGAAAAATTTTTTGAAAATTTTCATCAAAATTTTTTGAAAACCTTTTTTAAATTTTCCCCAAAAATTTTTTTTTAATTTCTGGAAAATTTTTGGAAAATTTTCCTCGAAAATTTCTTTTAATTTAAAAAAAATTATCCTCCGTCACTTTTTTGACCACTATAAAATTTCCTTTATTTAATTGCTAATAAGCTACTCTTTTTTTAATTTGTTAGTGAATATTTATATGTATGGTGTGAATGGGTGTGCGTGTGTGTGTGTGTAAGTAGATATGTATACATGTGTGTAAGTGTGTGTATGCACACTCGAGTATCTGTGTATGTATATGCGAGCGTGTGTAGGTGTGCTTATATATATGTACGTGAGTGCGCGTACATATCCGTATATGTGAGCGTGTGTATATATCCGTATGTATATGTGTGTGTAGATTTTATATATGTGTATGTATGTGAATGTATATATATATGTGTGTGCGTGCGAGCGCGCATACATGCGTGTATGTGTCCGAGTGTTGAATCTTAATGGCCAGCTAAGGAGAATCATGTGTAACCAACCATGAAGAACAAATCAACAGTACAAAGAAATAAAATACCAATCTCTTTAAAACGGCAGCCACTTTAAGAGTACGAGAATCACCATCCCACTACATTTACGCATTCAAAGCATTTTGCCAATGGCCCTTCGCCAACACCATACCCTGATAGGCTTTGTGACTACTACTAAATTAAGGCCACGACAGAGAGATAGAATGTTCCTGAAGCTGAGGATTTTAAATTTACAGAGACAATATTTACATATCACCTGAGGAAACACAATATAATGCAGGGAAATAGTTTCTTAATCAAGTACCTGCACATCTGGAGAACTACGTTGCGTGCAAACAGTTGTAGTGATTAAAAAATAAATGTCCAACCGTACCCTTCTTGTTGACTTCAATTTTTTCAATTATCTATTCACACACGACAGATGCCCAAACGCCAACCTGGAAATACATATAATACTACTTCTGGAAAGCACAGTTTAAATGTGAAAGTGGACGAGCGAACTTTATACTGTATTCTACTATGTTCTTAACAGAATATACTATAATTATATATATACATATATAAGACGGTCTTCTTACGGTTTACGTCAACCAGATATACTCACAAGTCTTTGATCGGCCCGAGTTTATAGCAGAAGACACTTGCCCAAGGTATCACGCAATAGTACTGAACCCAGTATATATATATGTATATATGTATTCCCAACCATGTGGTTGGGAATACATATATATTTATATATATCTGTATGTATGCAAGATGTGTGTGTGTGTGTGTACGTGATTGTAGTTTATGCACAAATTAGCACGCATGTCGTTCAAATTTTAGGAGGACATTCGTCAACAACCTATCTGGGTTTTGTCAACTTATTTTTTTCCCGAGGCACCCGCGGATAGCGGTAAAAATCTATTTTCAGCAGCCATAGCTTTTTGACGGTGTCTAGCAAAAACAAAAACAAGATAAAGAAAGGTGGAAGAAGAGAGGCAGAGAGTTTCACGGGAAAGACAAAGTGAGAGATGGAGAGAGAGAGTAAGTGACGACGTTCATAAAAATCTATTTTCAGCCATAGCTTTCTGACGGCGTCTAACAAAGAAAAACAAGATAAAGAAAAGTGGAAGAGAAGCAGAGAGTTTCACGGGAAAACAAAGTGAGAGAGGGAGAGAGAGAGAGTAAGCGACGACGTTCATAAAATATAAAATGTAAAATGTTTTGTCTTTTCTTAAACACGAGATATAGTGTTCAAATTCAGGATGTTTTTGAAAGACACTATATTTTATAATCATAGTATATATACTTTCTCACACAACAATTACAATATATTTATTTTAAATCGTTCATCTTTCTCCCCCCTCTCTCTCATACACATTACTTTGGGTGCGAAAGAGTTTTGTTTTTATTTTACGCCGAGTAAAAAAGTGTTTTGTTGACAATCCATTTATTTAACAACAAAGAAACAAAGAGGTGAGTAGCAATTTGTCAGTGAATTGCACAATATAAATGGGCACAATTTCCGAGGTTTCCACCACACCCACTCCGTTTCACGGACCACAAAAAGGGTTTTGTAGCATATTAGGAGGCCAGAGTAGTTGATTCCACGCAAAAAAAAACGATTAATTTTCTTAGTGAAAATCGTGCGAGTGTTAATCTACAAATTTAACAACATTTTTCCATTCATTTCTGTTTATGAACATGTATGCATGCACAAAACATGTAATAGGTGTACGTACGTATATGTGTGTTCGTGTCTGTTGCCCATATATATTTATATTATATTATATTATATTATATTATATTATATTATATATATATAATATATATAATTTATATATAATATAACCAATTTCACGGATTTTGCCCAAATTGACGTCGATATTACTTATTTGGTTGGAAATAAAGAACTTGATTAGCTTAATAATCGTAACTTAATCCCGGGCAAGGCGTGTTATACTGCTAGTATAATATAATATATATATATATATATATATATATATATATATATATATATATATATATATATATATATATATATATATATATATATACATATATATAATATACATATATATATATATATATATATATATAACGATATATATATATAATATACTCTATATATATACATATCTAATATATATATATATATATATCTATATATATATATATAAGATATATCTATATATATCTATATATATATTATCTATATAAATATATATATCTAATATATATATATATATATATATATATGAAAGAAACCAAATTAAAAAACGATAGCAAAGCCCCAACCCACACACACCAACACACACGCACATACCTCTCGGCACTAATCACTTTATACAAAAGCACGAAATTGTCTGCATTCAATTCACATTAAATGCGCACGCACACACTACACACACACACGCACACGCACACACACAACACACGCACACTCACACATACACACACACACACACAGTATATACATAACGAAGAATATACACATCACGAAAAACAAAGTTACACTTTGGATGCCTGGCACGGAGCAAATAGGAGTGATAATCTTTAGTGATAAGTTCACAGCAATATGACGATCGACTTTGACAAATTAATTAATTAAGTAAACGATTAGTTACGTGTTAATGAAACGAAATTGAAATGGTGCATGTGTTTTTTTTTTTTTTGGCAGAATAGACTTCCCATGAAGTAATATGTTTTTAACACACGACCTCACATCAAGGACCTCGCAAAATACAAACACGCACACACACAGAGACATGCGTGTATGCATTTACACGCATGCACGCGCAGACACACAGACACACAAATACATTGTGTAAAGTTTAGTAACACGTGATAACAGACAAAAGAAAAACGGAAAAAATGAGACCCCATACTTGCTTTGAGGAAAGCTTTCATCTATTATTCGATTTAAAGTAAAAGCAAAAACTAAATAAAAGGAAAAATGAAAAATGGTTCAACACGAAAAGATGTCTTGTTACTTACTCAGAATAGGAGATGATTCGGACTTGAAAGTGTCACCGTTATCCCCGCTTCATGTTTTAAAACATGAACAAGTCGTTCTTACATATTAAATACATACATGCATGCACACATACATGCATGCATGCATGCATGCATACATACATACATACATACATACATACATACATACATACATACATACATACATATGCATTTTTAAATTACAATTCTCCAAAATAAATTTGCTACTTACCCGAAGCTTTCGTTGAGCGACAGATCATCCCCAAAAAGAGTGAGGAAACATCCGACCGATCTAAAGTTTAAGGTTATCAACGATGTTGCTAGAGAGCACATGAAATCATGTGATGTTAATTACTGGAATACAAATACTCTTATATACACAGCCGCTATTACTCTTAAAAAATACCTAGGAGAAATCTACAGCGAGCAAAATAACGGAATTACTAAACGGAAACAACCTTGATGGAAAACAAATCTTGAAGAAACATCAAGAACATGCGCCGCAACAATAAAATGTAAGGCGATAAAATGAGTTTTACGTCTCACCAACTCTACCTTAGACAAAAATTAATGGAACTTTATGGCAACTCTTCACATCGAGATCTTGAGGGAAAGCTAATCACTTTAAAACATGAACTCAGGATGAAAAGCGAGAAACTCCGCCATCGCAAACGAATTTTTTTGGAATGAAAAGAGGGATTTCCAACTGAATGCAGCATGGTTAAATACAATTTAGAGAGAATACTGTACCAACACTAACAAAAAAACATACAAAATTGATGCAGAAACCTTCGCTATAGCAGTAGGCGAACTACAGAAAGGGAAGGCACCTGGAAGGGGCCTAATAGTCGGATATTGGTACAAGAAGCTGACATTTTATAGGAACCAATTGATATGTATGATCAAAAGGAGTGTGAAAGGTCAGCCTGATATAACACATTGGCTTGCTACAGCAAGGACAAATCTTGTTGCCAAAACATGAAGTCACTGAGATGGCTGGAAACTACAGGCTCATTGCTTGCCTAAACATTATGTACAAGCTGTACACAAGTTGCCTCAACCAATTCCTTCAGGACCATTGTGAGTCGAACACATTGTGACTGATGAAGAGGCTGGTGGAAAGAAGTGAGTGTGGGGATGGGGCAAACAACTTTTAATAAACCAAACTGTACTGTCTGAAGTAAGAAAACAACGCAGAAACCGAACGGCATGCTTCTGAAGTAAACGTGCATGTGGCCGAACACTCCACAGCCACACGTACACTTAACGTAGTTCTCAGGGAGATTCAGCGTTACACAGAATGTGACAAGACACACCTCTCAAAATACAGGTGCAACTCATCTTTTTGCTAGTTGAATGGACTGGAGCAATGCGGAATAAAGTGCCTTGCTCAAGAACGCAACGCGCCGCCGGGAACTCATATCGTCAGCCGAATACGCTAAGCACTAGGCCATGCGCTTTCACATGTTATACACACATACACGCACGCGCGCGCGTGTGTGTGCTTGTGTGTGTGTGTGTCAGTGTGTGTGTGAACGTACGTATGTAAAAAGTCAGTATTCCATGAAAGGCCGTCAAAAGGCAGATAGAACGTTTTATATCGATAATAAAGATATTGAAATGTTAGCATAGATATATTTAATCATTTCTGATATTTCAAGTTAAAAATTCTTTTCAAAAGTCATAAAGAACGAGAAAAAGAGAGTAATGAATAGATAGATAGATAGACAGATAGATAGATAGATAGATAGATAGATAGATAGATAGATAGATAGATAGATAGATAGATAGATAGATAGATAGATAGATAGATAGATAGATAGAGACAGAGACAGCAAGAGAGAGGGGAGAGAAAGGTAGAGGGGGAGAAAGATTATATATCGGTTTTGCTGGTGCATCGGTTCCCTGTATCAGCCCAGCACGCCTACGTGTATTTGGACACGCTCAGAAAATGCACATTTAAAACTTTTGTTGAGTAGATTTTACTTCGAAATATCAGCTACCGTGTGTGAAAACATAATTCGATGTTAGCATTTCAATATCTTTCTTCTTGTTTTCATTATTTTGTTATTATTTTGTTATTTATATTTCATTTTTTTATATCTAAAAGCATTGCAGAAAAACAACAGTTCTAATGTATCAATATGTGGCGCTGTTTGTAACCCATCCCTAAAATTTTTGTTAAGGGTAAGTTACTTGCGGTTGTTGATTCGTTCATCTACCTTGGAATGTTTGTACAAAATGATGGAAATCTTGATAAGGAAATACATCTGCGAATTCAAAGGGCAGCACAAACAGTTGGTGTTTTGGAGTCACGCGTTTGGCGCCAGCGACTTATATATAAGAATACAAAGTTGGCTCTTTACAAATCATTTGCCTTACCATCCCTGTTTTTTCTTGTGAAACAAGGACATGTTATAAAAGACATTTTGAATTGTTAGAACAATTCCACGAAAATACCTTCATCGCATTTTCAACATTAAATGGAGTTCTTTTACTCTAAACACGAGTGTCATTACATCTGCAGGCATCACCTCAATTAAAGCTATGATTTTGAGGAAACAAATGAAATGGGGAGGCCATATTGTTCAAATGGCGGATGAACGCACGCCCAAACAGCTGTTTTATGATGTGCTTGCAGAGGGGAAATGCTAACAGTGTAAACCTTAAAAAATGGTTTGAGGGCGGCATAAGGACTACCATGAGGTCACTTGGATTGGATCCAATGGACGTAGAAACCCTTGCTTCCGATCGAGCTGGATGGCAAACAAATGTGTGGAGTGAAAGAGTTTTAAAAGGCCAGGATAAGTCATGCAAGACCCAAGGAAGAGTGTTTCGACCGAGAAGGTGAATCACAATGACATTTTTGTGTACTGATTGTGACAGACCATGCCTTTCTTTCGCTGGGCACAAATCTCATTTGCAAACCCATGGAAAACGAACCTCCACTAACTATTCTGCCGATATGTCTGTGCACACCTTTTAACGCAGTGTATGCTAGAAGCTTTGCAAACCTAATGGAGGCCTCAAAAGACATTTTAAGATCCACAGAGATCAGAACTTATCTGCAGCTTTTAGTGGTACAAATCAGATATGCAATCTATGTGGGTGTCTTTTCAAAACATTGTCTGGTTTAAAAAGCTACATCAGATGCCACGGTGGTTCTAAGGTGGAGGTACAGGTGGTGGTGAAACTCTGCATAAGGAGTAGACAACCACCATATTATATGTATATAAGAAGAAAATGTTAACGCATTTTCAACCTTTCCTCCCTGTTTTCACTATTCTCTCTCTTTACTTGTTTCAGTCATTGATATATATTTGCATATAACTGCATACATATGCTTGCGTGTGTGCGTATGTGTGTGCGTGTGTGTGTGTGTGTGTGTGTGTGTGTGTAACATTTTAGCATGCTTATATCTGAACTATCAAGTTTCAGATCCTTACTCACATTGAGAGATGTCCAAGAGCGTGGAATAATGCATATATAATTTATATATTTGTATGTCGTCATGTTAGTTTAGTTGAGTTCATTTACAAGGTAACTTAAAAACAAAATCACCTTTAAAGAGTATGATACCACAATCTACCGTGGCGAGATACCTCAAATAACGGTAGAAATATGCAAACGCGAGGTTGTCATATTACTAGACATATAGTGTAACGAGGTGCTTACATTGAAATTGAATGAATTCTGTTAAGTTATTTAGGCGACGTCTACAGTGTAGCAGATGGTATTTCTGTCTCACTGACTTTATCAGAACATTAATGAAATACTTGATACAACATTTAGGAAATGTTTGACTTCAGCGGAAACGAACAGCGACAATAGGAGATGATAACGAATAGTTTTCAAATTTGAAATCAACGCAGCTCGGTAAGGCAGTTCCCTTTGTTGAATTAAATTAGCTTTGGTGAAGCAACGAGAATATTTTGGGACAGATAACGCTGTAAATGAAGGATTGTTAATTGTTGGATTTTATTTTTATGGACATTAATTTAGACGTTATTCCAGCAGGATAAATTCCATCAGAGTTCTTGCGATGACGATTATCGATCCGAATGGAAATCAAATTTCTATTTCAGACTATTAAGTACCCAACTGAGAACTGCACAATTTCATTGTCGTTTGGTGAATTTGCTGCTAAATGTATCGTTGCTATCTCAGCCTCTGGACTGATAAACGTGAACTGTTCACAACACATCAGCAGTGAGCTATTGATTTTCTGACCCTAACAGCCATATTCAACCTTTCAAGAAATAATCTACAGAAAATTGAATAAGAAACACAAATGATATGTTGTCAATGTTTAAACCCATATTGGCCCTGAATAATACTTATGATTAAACCCATTCCTATCACGACGACGCATCTAGGAATATTACATTATCTAATGTGCTTTTCCTTTTTCATGTTATTTATGTCATTCGCTGAACATTTGAGTGGTATTTCTAGCAGGTTGGATGATCACAGACAGACTCTTTTGTTCACGGAGTTTCACATTCCCGCTGTAGACAGCGGTGACAATGTTCAGTTTGTCTAACAATTGTTTGGGCAACGATTAACGATAGTTCAGGCATAGTTTGATTCGCTACTTTCTCCTGCACTCTTGTATTTCCGACTTCCCTATTAAAATAGGAAGATGCTTCTACGTGGCTTAAAGTTGCGATAACTTGTGGCATAACTTGACATTTTAAAAGAAATTCTTACATAAGAAATGTCGTAAGATCTCTTGTTAAACTATGTTTAAGCGAAAATTAGTTACACTTTTCTCTTACTCGAGTCTTGCTATATCCGGTCAATATCACAGAGCCCAACTTTGTCAATAAAAGCATTGTGGTTGACCATTTTTACCGCAAGATGCGATGCTGAACTGATGAAGCAAACTGCTATTATATTTTTGTAGGTTTTCCCCCTGTCTGTTAGTTAATATCATGTGATAATATTCTTTCCACCGAACATTAAAGCTGGCACGGTTAAGAGAAAATGTCTATTGACAGTTCCAAAACAAGGCTCTCTAAATTGATATGCCAAATGGTAGAGCGGACAGTTGCTTCTATGTTGTCCAGTGATTAAATAGTTGTGGTTTGTTTCTATTACGCAGACGTCAAATTTTGTTCACCATTAATCTTCTGTTAGCGTCATAAGTGGGGGGGGGTCATGGTTGTGTCCAAAAGTTAGGTTGTTAAATATATAATTGCAACATGCCAAGCAGCAGAATGAGTTTGTGTGTGAATAGTGGTTGGTGAATGGAGTTTGATAAAGTTTATTCAGTCTTGGTTTGTATTTTTGTAAGAATATATTTGTTTCGTTTATTTCTGCTTGGTCTGTGCTATTGATTGAACAAAGTGAAGAGACTTGGAATTTTGGAGACTTAGTTTTTTTCACGTGCGTCTATGTGTCCAGTCAGTGAGATCTGCCTAGTAATGGGGTCTCGGATCTAACGTCTATGAATAGTTAGTCTATTTCTGAGAGGGAGTTTTGTTTGACCTATGTAATCCTCGTTACATCTTTTACATTTAGTAGCATGTGGGGGGCGCACGGCCTAGTGGTTAGGGTGTTGCACTCTCGATCGCGAGGTTGTGGTTTCAATCCCTAGACCGGTTGGTGCATTGCGTTCTTGAACAAAACACTTCATCTTATGTTACTCTACGATCTCTTCCACAATTGACGTGTAGTACACCGTGCATTTGTTTTGGCAACGTCGATTTGATGAAGAGAGTGCGCTAATGGACGCCACATACATTTGATCACTAGAAACAAATAAGTTATACATGTCGTTCAACAACAGTTGAACGCTCATAGATCCTCTTCGACAGGGGAGTCCATCATGTGTGTGTGTGTGTGTGTGTGAAGAAAGGAATGTTATTTGAAAATTCATTTACAATTACTTTACCGGTTTCCTAGTTCTCCAGTTTTTAAAAGAGTCCTGAGTATTTGATTTTAGTAAGAGTTTATCACAGTTCGTGCAGCAGTTTTTCGTATTTGATCGATAGTGTTAGCTTGCAAAGTAAGTCAATTTCCTGAGGTTACGTTTGGTTGCTTTTCATTGCTTTGTTAGGTTTGTTACTTCTGGAAAGAGTTTATGTCAGGATTGAATAGCATTGATTGTTTAGTGTCATCGTGACGACCGTAAATATATTTCGGGAATTTAACTGGTTTCCAAAGACATCTGCTGGTTAATCCTTTGATGACCTCAGTACTAAATTTGGAAGGTAAATTTTATGTTTATCAAATATCTCCTAGTTGCCTTTGAGGTGTTTGGGTATTTCTTACCAATGCCAGTTAGTGTAATATTTATGGGGTTTAATGTTTATTGATTTCGTTTGTCCAATATACTTTTGGTTACAACCATTACATTAAATTACATAAAATAATCGGTTTTGACGAATAAGTGAAGAGATTTTTTATAGTGAAGATATATGCTGATTTGAATTTACAGAACGTGACTTGTATTATCTTGACGCAGGTTCCACAGTTGGAACGACGAGTGTGTTTGGCTATTAGAGTTGGGTTTTTGGCAGGCAATTGACATTGTAAATTTCTTTGGAGGTTTGTGATCGCTTTAGCATTTCCTTATTTAAAATATTTCGAATGCTTTTCTCATTTTTAGGTTTTTCTTCTATAGAATTTTTTGGTGAGTAATATTTTCTATTTCAGTAATTCTTGGTTTGTGAGTTGTATGCTAAATAGAATATTTGGTGTATTGGATTTGTTGTTTGTTGTATGGAATTCCTGGATTTGCATTATTTTGGAGCATTCTAACCTGTTACCACTGATGGGCATTGTCTGTTCAGTAGAATTTGTTAGAGTTCTCCGAGTCTTTTATTCCGAGCTTCAGAATTTGAATTGACTGACCATATTATTCTTGATGGATTTCATGCTATATTTCTTTTCGCACGTTTTCAATGACATGAAGTATATACATATGCATACATAAATGCATACATACATACACACATACTCACACATATATATATAATGCATGTATGCATGCATATATATGTGTGTGTGTATGTATATGAATGTATGTGTATATGTATGTATGTATGCATTATATAAGCATGCACTCATGCATGCATGTAAGTATAGATTGTATGAAGTAGTGTACAGATTTTATATATTAAGAGAAAGGAGATAGGATTTGGAGAGAAACTATTTATCAATGGCTAGCATATTAAAAAATACCTTTGATGGTTAAATTTATAAACAATTCATAAATAAGGGCAAATTTTTTCGTTTGCCCTTATTTATGAATTATATATATATATAAGTTCAGCAGAATTTAGATTCAGATGAATATGGTACTTAAGTTAGAGGCACCAGAATTTTGTATGGTATTATCCACA
>NC_043006.1:32320984-32333484 GCF_006345805.1 Octopus sinensis | reverse complement strand
AACCCGGAACCATGTGGTTTGTAAGCAAGCTACTTACCACACAGCCACTCCTGCATATATATATATGATATATATATATATATATAGTATATATATATACAAAAGTATGGGGTTTAGTTCACAGTTGATCTAAATGAATTAGTACGCTAGGTAAGTGCTCCAAGGTTATAAACGAGACGGTAGTTATGGAGCCATTGCCGATTTCCGATGCTGGGATTATATATTATTAAAGAGAACAACAAACATTAGGTACGGCAACGTCTCAAATCATATACAGTATTATTATCGGGAAAAAATGTTTCCAATAATAATATTGTATACGATTTGAGATGTTTGCCTTGCCTTAATGCTTGTTGTCCTCTTTAACAGATAGAGAGACAGGGATAGATAGATAGATAGATAGATAGATAGATAGATAGATAGATAGATAGATAGATAGATAGATAGATAGATAGATAGATAGATAGATAGATAGATAGATAGATCAACAACCAGAAGTACTAGCATATATGCTTCGTGTGTTTTTCCGCTGCAATAACGAAAATACATGAAGCATATACGCTTGTTATATGTGGTTGTTAATATCTATTATACCAGAAGTGTTTTTATGTTATATGTAAATATTATGTGCGTGTGTGTGTTTGTACGTTTGTGTGTGTATGTGTGTTAGTGTGTGTCTTTTATATGTATATATGTATACACAAAGTGTACAGATATATAATGTGTGTATACATGCATACACATATACATCTCAACGCTTCTAAAAAAGCAAACCTTGTTTATATACATCGTAATTTCACATAAAGCATCTATAAAAGCTATATTTATAAGTTCAAAACTTGCAGAAGAATTTGTTAGTCAGCAGTTTATCTTAAAGGTAAATCACAATGACCAGTAATCACAGCGATGTGAGTTCGAGTCTCATTGCTAGCTGCTAACAAAATTTTCTACAATATAAGGATGTTCTATGTTATTCAACATTATCATTATGCGTTTGAGAGTAAAATATTTCCATATCTGTATATTTTAATACATATGTATTTATGTGTGTTTGTATATTCGTTTTCATAGACCATGTTCTGAATCATCGGGAAATTTTAAAATATGTATTTTTATAAAATTGATGAAAAGCAAATATATCTAAAACAATAGGTCGCAATAAAGAAACCAAAAACATTTACTCGGGAAAAAGTGGACAAATCGATCCATGAAGAGCAATCCACGCGTTTGTATACAGCCATGGTAAAATTACACCAGAGAGACGTGCAGGCATTTAACCGTGAAATTAAAAGCTTTATTCATACAAGCGAGAAAGGAAATCTATGTATATTTATTATCTTATTTCGAATGAAGGTCTTTTTAAGGAAGCTGTCCGATTGCAAATGTAGCTGTAAATAATATGTCGTAATGTTTGAGTAATGCTCTTTAAATGGCACTTAACTAGACTCCCCACGGTTACTCCAAATGTTGAGTCACACTATCAGCAAGGATATTTCCTAACGAAAGTTCAGAAAGTTTCTACAAGTTCAGAAAACAGTTCAGCTTCCAACTATTCCTGACCCTATTTCTGAAATGGTGCCGTTGCGATACACCGACATCATGAACTACTTCCAGTAAAGGGCCACTCGACTGATTGGCATTAAGTCACTCAGACAGGCTCCTGCTTCTGGTTCTCAGACGTGCTCCCTGTTCTCTGTTTTTTTTTTCTCTCACTACTATAATGGCCTCTGTTCCTCGAAGCTTCTAACTCCTCCACTCAGGCACTGTCGACTCACTCATCTCTCTACGTCTTGTCACCTTTGTTTTTCTCCGCACTAACCTCTCCCCCCAGTCCCTCCTCCACAGAACTTCCTCCCACTGGAATATTCTCCTTGCTCATATCTTTCTTACAGGTGTTAACTCGCCATATACTTAGTAATTACATTAAATTTTTAATATTAAAAGTCTAAAAAGGAAGGCAAAGGGGCAAAGGCCATAGTCACTCTAGTTTCAAACTTTGAGGGTTAACGGTTAAAATTTGGGTTTATTCCTGTCGGTGCGCTTTTTATTTCCGTAAGAGAGTTTATTGTTTTAGCATAGCTACATTTCTATTTGAACAACTTCATAGAATCACACACACACACACACATACACACACACACACACACACACAAACACACATACACACATACACACACATATATATGTAGACGGCAAGAAAGAGAAAGGGAAAGAAAGAAAGAAAGAAAGAAAGAAAGAAAAGGAAATAGAGAGAGAAAAAGAGAGAGAGAGCGCATCTTACCAATCTTAGCATTGAAAATTACGATGCGCAGCATCCACTACTTCCGCTCTTGCCTCTCAAACTGCACCCCACCGACTTATGGAAATAAAGGATACATGATATTATGTTGTTTTAGATACTAGTATATCTGAAAGAGCGTTTGGCCACGGCTGAAATACTTTTCATTATATGTCTACTAAATGACTGGTGGGGAGATGTGAAATGATAACAACAACAACAGCAAAATCGAGAGAGAAGCCTCTCTGCGGTTGTTCATTATTCTAGCAATGATAAGGCGGTGAGCCGGTAGAAACGTTAGCACGCCGGGCGAAATGCGTAGCCGTATTTCGTTTGCCGTTTCGGTTCTGAGTTCAAATTCCGCCGAGGTCGACTTTGCCTTTCATTCTTTCGGGGTCGATTAAATAAGTACCAGTTACGCACTGGGGTCGATGTAATCGACTTAATCCGTTTGTCTGTCCTTGTTTGTCCCCTCTGCGTTTAGCCCCTTTTGGGTAGTAAAGAAATAGGTATTTCGTCTGCCGCTACGTTCTGAGTTCAAATTCCGCCGAAGTAGACTTTGCCTTTCATCCTTTCAGGGTCGATAAATTAAGTACCAGTTGCGTACTGGAGTCGATCTAATCGACTGGCCCCTCCCCCAAAATTTCGGGCCTGGTGCCTAGAGTAGAAAAGATTATTCTAACAATGGCATGAGATACATTGTGTCTGAAATTTCAAAGAACGGATATTCGCAGCTGCAGTATCTGTTTGATTATTGGACTGCTTGATCAGTTGTGACCTGCAGCTAAGTAACACCAAACACAACCATGAACCTTTCTCTACGTGTTTATCTGCCAAAATCAGTCATCAGCACGGTACGGTAAATAAAGTATAATCTTCTCTAACAAACGCGCTCAAAAACTGAAAGAAACAAATGAGAAATAATAGCAAAATCTCTCTAAAATCACACCGGACAATCAAAAACGGGATGGTCACGGCTGGACCACATTTGACCATAAATCTGTTCATGGCTAAGCAGCACAACGCCCAAATACTAATATTGAATTAAATTAGTAGATTAGATAGTAGATTAGACAGTTTGTGCCTTAGCATCAGCAGTTAGTTGCTGACTGTTTCACATATTATTCATATGATTATATAAATATTATATATGATCCAGTAATAGCTGTGAATTTGCACGTCATCAGGTGAGTAGCTTTGAGAGCACTGCTGGATCACCAATAGAGAGAGCACTGCTGGATCACCTATCGCTTTGCACCCATATTCCACTTTTAGCATTCACTTGACAAAAAGTAACACGTCGATTCAAACAGAAAACGAATCGTAAAAGTACCAAAATAAATTCATAGAATAAAAAATCCAATGTGTAAATTATAAAATAAATAGACCTAAATTAATCAATGGAAATAAAGATATTCAGACCTTTTTTTAGCAGGTACCTGTCTTGTTATTTATGGAGATAGATTAATACACAAATATAATAATCTTTTCTACTCGAGGAACAAGGCTCGAAATTTTGTGGGGCAGACTTTGAACGGCAAAGTCGACCTCGGCAGAATTTAAACTCAGAACGTAGCGGGAGACGAAATATCAATTTCTTTATTGCCCACAGGAGGCCAAACACAGAAAAAGACAAAACAACTGATTGGGATCAGTAATACGTTATGGTTTTACATAAAATATGAATATAAAAATTATATAGAATATTTAAAGAATCGAATGAAATTAACAATACAGAGACAACACAAATGTAGCGACGATCAGGCCAAGCTCCGACTCCACAAGCCCCGATCTATCACTGTTACCTTTTTTTGTTCTTTTATAGCCTATTCGCACGGTTCCTTGCACGCACAGCACTCGTGCAACATGCTTCCATCTCTCCATCTCTTTTTGAACATAAGTTATGGCGCAAGTATAAAACTCATTTCTAATGACTTTCTAACAAGCACGAAGTTACACAGTTGTCGAAAAATCTTAAAATCTTATAATCACATCTGCTAGATTTTGAATAACCATGAATAGGGAAGAACAAGAAGAAGGGGAGAAGGGGGATCGGGTCAATGGGCAGAAGGAGAAGGGAGGATAGACTAAGTACACTACATATTTTCATTTAGGGTTGAACCGTTGAACTATAACGAGGGGAGAAATAGGAAAGAAGTTAATTTGATCAAAAAAGCTGACGTAATATTATTAAACTTCGAAAGTTAACAATATACTTCGTATCCTTTATAATATTTTTGGCAAATGCAACATAACATTAATTTTATTTGATGTCTAGAAAGAAAATACAGGTAAAATAGATTGGAAGTGATAACTGAAATCAATTCCGCATTAATAGGACTGTTGTTGCTTCTTTCAAAGAATTTTTTTTGTGCAGTGATAGGACACTGATTTTTGTGATTTTTGTTCAAAGTGATACATGCAACTAACTTCACAGTTCTATATTTAAGAGATTAGGAATTATGTACATAATTTACATTATTTACAATTGACGGATATTTGTCTTCATCTTTTCGTCTGATATGCCCTCCAGCCTTCATCAGGTGTCTTGGGGAAACCTGGGTTCTCATTCCTAAGGTATTTTTCGATGTTGTTGTTGTTGTTATTATTATTATTATTATTCAGGTCACTGCTTGGAATCGAACTCGGAATGTTGGGGTTAGTAGCCCGCGCTCTTAACCAATATGCCATATATAATGTAAATAATGTAACTTCACAGTGACAAGACGCTGACGTTTTAAAATTGGTATTCAAGTGCTTTTTAAAGGATATATACATTGGAAGTAAGATGGCGAAAACAAGATCCAGTAAAGAAATATTTCTCATTAGTAAAACACATTCGAACATTCAAGACAGCCAACTGCCTACAAACGAAGAATTTTTGCAATATCTCTATCACATTAAGACAAACAATCTTAAAATGCAAGAAAAGCACATTGTTTGTTGTGACACATGACCAGCGACCGAAATGTGATAGTGACTGTGGTTGTTTGCTGAATAAGATTGTTTCAATACATAACAGAGTGGGAAAACCAACAATCAGAATTGATCATGTGAAGGAGAAAGTTCTAGATTCAAAAAGCTGGTGTCTCTGGAAAGTAGGAAAGGTTTAAAAGAGCAGGAGAACCGAGTGAATTTCACTGAAAAGTTGTTGCCTGATTTTTTTGACAT
Source organism: Octopus sinensis (assembly GCF_006345805.1). NCBI lineage: Eukaryota > Metazoa > Mollusca > Cephalopoda > Octopoda > Octopodidae > Octopus > Octopus sinensis. Next base: position 32,328,035 of record NC_043006.1, on the reverse strand, counting down.
AATGCCCAAAGATGCAGAGGACATCATAAAAAAAAGCAAGGAAAGAGCTAAGAAAGGCAACCGTAAAGACTTCATGTTCATGCGAGATTAATGAGGGGGTCCAAGAAAATGTATGACTGGCGGAAAAGATTCAAGACACACCAAAGCTGTTGAGAGACAGGAAAAGCAAAAGGAAAGATTATTTAACGACGATTATCAGCCAAGGACTAGGAACCCTCCACATGAACAAAAGGGGTAAACAGCCTGAACTGCAGCCTCCTGGGTGGTTTGCAATGGCAGTTAAATGTATTTCAAATATTTCATTCGGGTTTCCCATGCTTAAGTGCTAAGTGGACAATAAACATCTAATCATAATATTTTCTGTTAAAAATCAGCTGAATTGGTATGTATTGGGGATTCTTTTTATAGTGTAACTCATATTATATACGTTAAAAATAAATTCAATAATGTATGTTGGAAGGTTGTTGATTTATGATTTAAAAATGTTTGCCAGTCATGTTATATTGTGCTTGTCATTAAATAATTAAAAATAAATTATGCACCTTCACCATAATTTTCGAGCATAATTTAGATCCACATGAGACTTATGAAACAAATATTAAACAGATACCTTTCGATTTGACACTACATAAAAATGGTCAATTTTGATCCCAAAAAAACCCGCATTTGTTGTTTCAACTTGAGGAGGTTTGCGTAGTCACTTTGTATACCTCATTTTTTCACCCAAATTCTGTGAGTGAGGGTATCAACTAAACCCCATTCCTGAAAACTTTAGTCCTTGCACCAAATCTTGACACCATTATTATTATTATTATTATTATTATTATTATTATTATTACTATTATTATTAAGGCGACGACCTGGCAGAATCGTTAGCACGCCGAGCGAAATGCTTAGCGGCATTTCGTCCGCCTTGACGTTCTGAGTTCAAATTCTGCCGAAGTCGACTTTGCCTTTCATCCTTTCGGGGTCGATAAACTACGTACCAGGGAAACATTGGGGTCGATGTAATCGATTATCCCCCTCCCCAAAATTTCAGGCCTTGTACCTAGAGTAAAAAGGATTATTATTTGAATAAGTCATTGGAAACTTTCTAGGGAAGTTTTTCTTTGATCAATCGATTTAGAGTATTTATTCGAATGATTCTGCCCCTCCACCACACAGATGTTATAAAAAAGAAACTACACAATCAAGTTATTTACGTGGGAGAGTCTCATCTTTAGTTTCCAGGTGAGGGCGCGTGGCTTAATGTTCATGATCGTGAGTTCGATTTCCGGCGCCGCTTTGTGTCCTCGAGCAAGACACTTTATTCCACGTTGCTCCAGTCCATTCAGTTTGCAACAATGAGTTGTACCTATAATACAAAAGTACCAGCATTGTTACATTTTTTGTCACGCTGAATCTCCCTGAGAATCACGTTAAGTGTATGCATGTTTGTGCACGTTACTTTCAGGCGCAAGCTGTTCTGTTGATCAATTCAACTGTAACACTCGTCGTCGTAACCGACGGAGACCAGTTATAATTTCCAAACTCTGTATGTATCGGCCTGTATAGTCCAATATATAGTGTGTCGCAAAATTGTGTTCTTGTTATTTGAGACTTTGAGCTGTGAATTGCAAGGAGATTTGGTTGCTATTTCTATCAGGTTGATCGACAGCGTTTCGCCTCCCCTGTGACGTTGTCTTAATGTGTAATTGTTTATTTCTGGTATGTTATTGAAAGTTTTAAATCTGAGGAGAATAATCACTGAAATATACAAATATGCAAAACCCAGTGGTTCCTCCCCTAAGAGCATATATTCATGGGTTTAAGTATGCATAGGGGCATGGCTGTGTTGTTTTAGTATTTATGTGTATGTTTCGTGTATATTTATGTGTATGTTTATGTGTATTTATATATATGCTTCATGTGTGCAAATATATATATATGCATATATATATCTGTCATCTATCTATCAATATATATATATATATATATATATATATATATATATATATATATATAAGCAGACATTCAAACGCCAGGCATGCGAAATACAGATATACATATGGGGGAGATAGTGTGTGTGTGAGTGTGTGTGTGTGTGTGTGTGTATGTTTGAGTTTTGTACTTTATTCTTTGCCACTTCTCTTTTACAATCTTCCGCAAAATTAACAGCTTTATTAAATAATGACAGTGAGATCTTTCCTTAATGAGGCCATAAGTTTAAAAAACATAGTCACTTGACATCAATAAATCGGAACAACCTTTCTTGCCATTAACAATATATTCTTATATTCTTCAAAGTTGTTATAACTCCTAAGACGATTTCTGATGATCATTCACTGTGAAACGACGTATTTGACATTGTGAAAACTGCATTATATAGCCTTGAGTCTATCTTATTATCTTGCCATGTCCACAGTGGATGGACCACAATGTGTCTTAAAGGATTTATCTTAAGTTCAATAACGGAGATAAAATAACATATCACTAACGAAGAATACACATTGCGCAAGTATAACTGGTACTTGAGTACCGATGGGACAATGCAGATGATATGCGTGAGCTGTCTTAGATTTAAAACCAAATGTTAATGATGCTAACTCGCTCAAAGCACTATCCCGCAGAAAACCGTTTTCTCATTTTGCATCTTCCATTGTAACTAGAATAAAGTCTGCCGTTCGATAATAGATAGCTGCATATCTTTTTCAGTCATGTCTAATCGACTTCACTTATCTCTCCTGTCAGAATGAGACGAACTGACACATTCGTTTGCACTCAAGCGATTTGGCGCAGCTGACTTTTAGTGCCGGAAGCAAATACACAAGCATGCGCGCGCACCAACATGGAAGTATACACTTTCAGAAAAAAGAGTGCGAAAGAGAGCAGAAAGGTAGAGAGAAAGAGAAGGAAAAAGACAAAGAGAGGGGGAGAGAAGTCGATAGATTTTACAATCTATTAAATGAATACGGTTGACTAACATACTTTCCCTCTCTTCAGACTTATAATTAGAAATATGTTCACAAACATAAACAGAAAGGATGCGGGTGAAATAAGTCAGCGTCGAATTAGTGACGCCAAACAACCGGCGCCAAAACGCTTATGTCAAAACGTCTCTTACCCTTCTCCTCTCGTAACCATCATTGTGTCTCACATCTTTTATCGACACTAAACACACTCAGAAATCTTTTTACTTCCTCTGCCAATGATTGAAACTCTACAAAATTTGCTTCCGACTCACGTTTTTCGCAAACTATTGATATACAGGTGTTCAAGCTAATTATCAATTTGATTAATCTCACCAACCTGAAAACAAGTGGGGAAGGAGTCTCGAAAGCTATGACTAATGTATTTTTCTTCCTGGCTAACTTATAAAAAAGAAAAAGGTTTCTTTCTCGTTTTATTTGTCTCAGGTATTTCGTCCGAAGAGTATGTATTGTGATTGATGTGTGTATACAGGTTGTGTAACGAGTGTTTATGAAGTAAATATTAGTGTTACATATGTATGTATTGTGTGTTTAATGATAATTTGTGGCGCGTATACAGTGGGTCGATGTGCGCACGTGTGCTTACATGTACGTATGTGTATGTGTGCGTGTGTATGTTTGTTTGAGTGTGTAAGTGTGCAGTTGTTTATCTTGTTTATCTTTTTGGTAGTTGTGTCATGACAATTTATTGTGGAACTGCTTCTTCTTTAGACGCTAATTTGGTAATGTAGAACGGCTACGGTTTGTGTGCGAGTATCTACATACATACTCACATACATACAGACATATACACACACACACACGTATATATTTTAGTCATGATACTGCGGCCATGCTGGGGCACTGTCTTGCAGAATTTTAATCGAACGAATCGACTCCAGTAATTAGTTTTTAAACCTAGTACTTATCCAGTCTACTTATTTTGCCGAACTGCTAAGTTATGGGGACATATACAAACCAACAACGATTATCAAGCGGTGGTGGGTGATAAACGCAGACACAAAAGCACATACCCTCAAAAACTGATTATATTTATATGACGGGCTTCTTTCAGTTTTCGTCTACGATATTCACTCACAACTTTGGTCGGTTATAGAAGAAGACAATAGAGCCAGGTGTCACGCAGTGGGGCTGAACCCGTAACCAAATAGTTGGAAAATAAACTTCTTTCCACCCAGCCACGTCTTCTCACCAAAATCTATCTAATACAAGTGTTTTTTGTTTGTTTGTTTTTCTCGGAATAAACTTGTACACCTTGTCATCACCCATTCCGCACATCTCCATCCCAACATTATATGCTGTGTCAAATATGGTGCCTATAGACATTTCAGTCCTTCACGTGAATAAATAATCAAACTGATACACAATTGGAACAATTTGTTCCGACAGAATTTCGAAGTCATTTACAGATGTGATCTCTAGTTAATGAAGAACTTATTTATTTATTTATGTATTCAAGTATATATTTATGCGTTTATTTCTGAATGTATTTAATTATTTGTTTCGTTCGGTTAGCATCACGAAGAGAGAATTGCGCTGTATGTTGACATTCGCCCAAAGAAATCTTTGTCCGTTTCAAACTTTGTAGACAAAGTTGAATTTTGCGTTCAGGAAATTCAGATTCAACAACAAGGTGTCGAAAAGTTTGTTCTAAGAACAATGGAATTGAGGAAAAGTACGCCCAAAATAAAAGAAAGAGCTTAGCGAAGGGGAGGGAAGAAGCAACCGTTATGTACTGGATAAATTTATTAAGTCGACAGAGTTAAGTACTTCGTTAATAACATCACAATCATCATCATCATTTAGCTTCCGTTTTCCATACTGGTATGGATTGAATGATTTGACAGGAGCTGGCATGGACAGGAGCCGCACCCGGTGGTTCCATTGTCTATTTTAGGTTTGGTTTCTACGGTTGGATGCCTTTCGTAATGTCAACCACTTTACAGAGTGTACTGGCTGCTTCTTACGTGGCACCAGCACCAGTGAGTTTTACGTCGCAACCTGAGCACAGAGTTAACAATGGACTCAAATTGTGGCAAAGGGCCAGCAGTATTTGAGGGAGGGAGATGTCAATTACATAGACACCATTACTCCGAGTCGAACCCAGAACTTAAAGACAGACGAAATGCCGCTAAGTATTTTCTCCGACGTACTAACAGTTCTGACAGCTGGCCACCTTTCGCAGAGTAAGTAATACACTTTTCATGTTTAATGAAGTACGATGGCATCCGAAAGAAAGAAAAGAATAGAGAACTGTGTACGAGCAGGTAGAGTCGTGCACAAACAGTAGAACAATATTTATTCGCAACTCGAAAAATTACCTTATACTAGTGAGAATTCAGTTTCGAAATATGGAAGAAAACCACTATGCAATAGGTGTTGTTACAAACATAAGAAGGCCGTGTTTGTGTAGACAGGTGTAGCTTGTGGAGATAATACTACAAACCCTTATCATAAGGATGCTAATGTACGTATATCTATATATATAAACGAAATTCTAAGCAACATTTTTGATCAGTAAAATGATAGCCAGTCTAATCGGTTGTGTTATTAAGAACAAAAATTGTTTGATGATGCTCCGCACATCACGTGATTTTCATCTTAAAGATGTCTCACATCAACAAAGAATCTGAATTTCCCTTTAGTGTTCAAATGAAAGTTTCCGGTAAAACCTTCAGGCTCGGGCGAGTACAGTATCGACATGCATTACCATTCAGGTATACTGTAGACAGATTTAAGTGGAATTATCAAGGGTGTGCTGAAAGAGAAATATTTAAGTTGAATCAACAAGAAAAGGAGCAAAAGATGACTTGCCCGTCTGTTGCTTCTCCCTACAAGGCAACATGAATTTATTCCAAATCGTTTCGGTTGAGCATTGTTTGTTGTAGCATACGTCGTAGTAGAAAGCCAGGTTAATTTCTTCCCGAATCCAATACGGAACCCATATGCCCGCCTTTGTAATAAAGGCAACAAGTACAATGACGTTAGAAAATTACTACTTCTAAATCTCCCAACGAGCGGATATTCAGCAACAGTACTTTGGAGTAAAGATTGTTTGCCAACATAACAAGGCAGTCCTGGTTTAGAACGAATGTTGCTGTATTTTAGCCCCAGACGACATCGTCTCCAGCTGGCTGTACGACACGATCTGTGTCCTTATATTTTCGAACAATTATTCAGTGGTGATGAAGGGAAATAACCCGGAAATCGCGATACACAGATATTGTTTTGAGCTGAGTGGGGGTGCTAGATTCCCTTGTTCGAAAATATAAGGACACAGATCGTGTCGTACAGCCAGCTGGAGACGATGTCTCCTGGGGTTAAATTACAGCGATATTCATCCTAAGCCAGGACTGCCATGTTATTTTGGCAAATAATCTTTATTCCAAAGTACAATGACGTTTTTATAGTTCATATTTCAAGTGTCTGATATATAGCAAACATTGTATATGTTTGTTACGAGACACCAGAACGAGACACCACTGCATAATGCAAAAGATCTCAACATCGCCATTAAGGTACAAGATCAGATACTGCAGCAATTTTGACTTCAAGGGCCCACAGCTCTTCAATATCCTCCCAAAAGCCTGAGTGGCCTACATAGGATGGATGTAGAAATCTTGGAAACAAAACTAGGTCTCTTCCTGTCAAGAGTTCCAGAAGAACCTACCTCGCGGCAGGAAACAGAAGTGACAACAACAGAATCGAAGTAGTAGCAGTAGTAATAGAAGTAGAAGTAGTAGTAGTAGTAGTAGTAGTAGTAGTAGTAGTAGTAGTAGTAGTAGTAGTAGTAGTAGTAGTAGTAGTTACTGTAATTATTAAAGCTGCTGATCCGTAATTGAATGCTTTCTATATTTGCATTGGTTAATTCAAATTTATTTCTATTAGTGCTGTTGTTGCTCATGTTATTGTTGTGGGACTGGTAAGCAGGTGGTGGTGGTGGTGGACTGATTAAGTTACATTTCTACTTGTTCTTTTAAGTGATTGCTCAACGTGGAAGACGTTCGAGTTAATTCGATTAAAGACAATGTATCAACATAATTTGTAATTAACACATCAGAATAGAAATAAAGAAAAAATGC
>NC_043006.1:32270984-32318484 GCF_006345805.1 Octopus sinensis | reverse complement strand
CCCCACGGACATTCATGCTGACATGGTTTCTACATAAGGGGATGATGCTCCAGCTTTATCAACTGTTTTTCAATGTTTTAAGGGGGTCCCAATGATCAAGAGCAGTCATGTCTATATTTTTAGTGAAAGCTCTCTGGGTTGACTTAATTCTCATAATGTTTGTCCGAAACAAACCTCGAAACTATTATACACACACTTACACACTCACACACATACATACACACACATACACGATTTGTTCTCGTAAGTCATTCAAGGCGGTACCCTCGAATGGTCGCAGTCCAATGAATGAACCAGGTAAAAGATTAAAACTAAAGACTAGCACATGTTATTATTGTCTTTCTTTTTTCCGCAGAAGAACAAAAATAATCCCAGTAAAAGCTCAGAATATATTCAGTGAAGTGAATAATTATTTGCTTTACAAAAAACCTGGACTAGAGTCAAATAAAAAAAAAACATATTACAAAGACGTGAAATAAAAGATAGGTGGAAAAATATCAATCCTGGTGGACAAGGGAGGTAAAAAGCAAGAAATGTATACAAAAACTAAAGAGATGCTATAAAAATATATTTAGTTCTCACCGAAATAATATACATTACAAAATCAGCAAAGTGTTGAAGTTAACTCAACGAATACATTACTAACTCTTTCATCGACCTAGATTAGATTTAAGCAAAGAAAAAGAAAATAATAAAATAATGCAAACGACGAACGAACGAACAAGCACGCCATGTTGAATTAGGAATGAGAAACGTGATGAACATAAGCATAGGTTTTAATGCGTAGAGTTCCACAGGGTTCTTTATACCTATTTCATTATCCTGCCCTAATGAAACAAATACGGCTAGAAATAACACTATATCTCACCAGCACTTTTAATCACAAAATCAATAAAGTAGCAGCTATTTTGGACGTGTCAGACAATGACGAATTTCAAGAGAAAATTACATTCGAAATGTTTGTTTTGTCTATTGGGGCTCTACTTGTTTTTGTTTTTTTTGTGTGTTTGTTTGTTTGTTTTTATTATTATTGTCTGTTAAACGTTTCCCATTAAACTGTAGAATCGGTTTTTACTTTTCCGTTTTTTTCCTGTAATATATACCGCACCACTGTGACAAATAACAAAATTATATTTCTTATTTTCTATTTTACTTTATATATATATATATATATATATATATATATAAAAACAAATATATATAAACAAATATATATATATATATATATATATATGTGTGTGTGTGTGTGTGTGTGTGTGTGTGTGTGTGTGTGTGTAGATGTAAACATCTATATGTATGTATGCATGTATGTATAATTGGAGTAATTTAAGTTGTAAAAGTGATCATTTTATTTAATTAAAATAAAGTTATCTCTTTTTCCTCTCGTATAGACATACTTCTTTCTTACTAAGATCTTTCATTTCACTCCGCCTCTTGCCTTCACTCACTCTCACACATCATTTCTCTTCTCTCACTTCTTTTCCACCTCGTCCTCTCTCATTCTCTATTCCTCTACCTCTCTCTCTCGCGCACACACATTCGCACACGCACATGGAGTCTAACCACTTTCCCCATTTCTTCCCCTTGCTTCTTTATTTTCTTCCCCTTTTACTGTATCTCTCTCTCCACCTGCACATAGGGATATACTTCGACTGACATATCTCTCAGAGAAACCTGACCTCTCTTTCTCCCATCTCTCTCTCTCTATCTCTATGTTGTACATATATGCCTTCCATCTCACCCTTTCTCTCTCTCCCTCTTTCTTTCTCTCTCTCTCTCTCTCTCCCTCACACATATATCATACTTAACCATTCAGGTATCACTCTAACATTTTCTTACTCTTTTTCGTTTCCATTCATTGTGTCTCTTTCTCCCTCTTACTTGGTCTTTCAATCTCCACCATACTGCCTCTCTAGTTGTTTGCACACACACACACACATCGCTAAATCTACAAGTTTTTTAATTCTCTCTCTGTTTATTTCCTCGTGTTCCTTTCTGTCGAAGAGCGTAGGCTCGAAACGTAAAAGACTTTCTCACTTTCCCAAGCGTTAAACTAATACACCTGCTTGTTGCATATACACCTATCTTCGTCTTTTGTTTTTTCTATAAATTTCAACTACATATACATATGTGTGTGTGTGTGCGTGTGTGTGTGTGTGTCTGTGTGTGTGTGTGTGTGTGTGTGTGTGTGTGTGTGTGTGTGTGTGTGTGTGTGTGTGTGTGTGTGTGTGTGTGTGTGTGTGTGTGTGTGTGCGTGTGTGTGTGTGTGTGACTGACCGCTAACTCCACAGGTTTATTTTTATTCTCTCTGTTTATTTCCTCTTGTTCCTTTCTGTCGAAGAGCGTACGCTCGAAACGTAAAAGACTTTCTCACTTTCCTGAATGTCAAGCTAATACACCTTCTTGTTGTTTATACACCTGTGTTCGTCTTTTGTTTTTCTATAAATTTCAACCATATATAAACGTAAACAATATGAGAGATCATTATGTGAATCGCTTACAATATCTTACCACTAAATCTGTGTTCTCAACTTAGTAAGACGCTAGATGTTTACGAGTTAGACAAATGAAAAGAAATAAATATAGCACTTAATTCCATACGTTAAGGGTTCGACATGAGCAATTCAGTAATTGTCTGTGTCTCCTCAGTGAAATCGGTGCTAACGCAAGAATGGAACTGGACACACACACACACACACACACACACACACACACACACACACACACACACATATATATATATATATATATAAGATTGAAAAAGAGAGAATAAATTTCATGAGTCAAAGTTCTTAATCACTCAATATATTTCACAGCATCGGAATACTTCACAGCGTATACAGGTGCACTCATTTATATATATAAAACTGAGATTGTGTATCTGTCTGTCTATACGTGTACATCACGAAAACTTGAGAACTACCCAACCGATTTCATTCGAATTTTACACATGCATTACTTAGGGTCCATGGAGCGTCATGTAAGCCAAAAATGTTTTCAACGTCTTGCTTAATGCGGGCCCGGAACAATCTTTTACACTGGTTCGGTATTCCGTTTCAAAAGTAAAACAATAACATCTATATTGTAATGATATAATAGTTTCACTTTTCTTCTTTCATTTTTAGTATTGTTTCACCGACCCATTCTGTATATGCGTGTGTGTGTCTCTCAGTGTATGTGTCTGAGTGTATGACTGTGCACGTGTCTGTCAGCGTGTGTGTCTTTCCGCCTTTCACGACAACGTCACATTTTCTATATGAATATCTGTGTATGAGTGTATGATTCAGTCTGTGTGTGTGTGTGTTTCCGCCTTCGACAACAACACCACATTTTGCATATGACTGTCTATGTCTGTGTGAGTCACATTTTCTATTGGAATGTCTATGTCTGTGTGAGTGTATGAGTGTGCTTGTATCTGTCAGTGTGTGTGTCTCTCCGCCTTACGTCCGTTATTCAACTCACACACACACACACATCTACACATCTACATATACATATACATATGTGACGGCTGAAATGCCTTAATGTACGCCCATTCCCTATCCAATCCAAGGATACGATGGTACTGATTGCTTAGCAATTCATTAGTCAATGATTTGTGTAAATCACATGCGTCCGGAATTTAATTTGCTAATGAGTTCTGTACAGACCTTGCTTGCTCCTACCTGAGATTCGAAATCTAGTCTAGGCATACATCCTATTGTTCTGTCAACGAGGAACGCAGCTCAATGTGTTTTGCATTTCACTCTTAACCTTTTCTACGCCATTAACACTTGAAATAGATAACGAGTCACCTACATTCATTTACCAATGGAAGCGCAATGGCCCAGTAGTTAGGGCAGCGGACTTGCGGTCGTAGGATCGCTGTTTCGATTTCCAGACCGGGCATTATGAGTATTTATTGAGCGAAAACACCTACAATACTCTTTCACCGGCAGCACTCTTTCACCGGCAGCACTTTTTCACCACAACTTTCTTTCACTCTTTCTTCCTGTTTCTGTTGTACCTGTATTTCAAAGGGCCAGCCTTGTCACACTGAATCCCCCGAGAACTACGTTAAGTGTACACGCGTCTATGGAGTGCTCAGCCACTTGCAGGTTAATTAATGAGCTGCGATGTCACTGGTGCCAAATTGTATCGGCCTTTGCCTTTCTCTTGGATAACACTGGCGGCGTGGAGCGGGGAGGCTGGTATGCATAGGCGACTGCTGGTCTTCCATTAACTTGTGCCTCGGAGGATAAATTTCTAGGTGCAATCCCATGGTCATTCATGACCAAAAGGGGTCACACATTCATTTACCTATTGTTTCAACGATATATTTTCTGTACATGAGTGTGTCTGTGTCTGCCAGTGTATGTGTGTAAGTGTATGAATGTGCATGTATCTGTCAGTGTGTGTGTGTGTGTGTGTTTGTGTGTGCTTCCACGTTCGACGACAGCGCCACATTTTCTATTTGTCTTTGTGTGTGTGAGCGTATGAGTATGTATGTGTCTGTGGGCGGATGTTTCCGTGTTATCTACGATGTTCAACACTCACGCACACACACATCTACACATACATATACATATGTGACGACTGACATACATTAATATATACCCTTTCCCTATACAATCCCACGAAACGATGGTATTCATGGATTATCAATCTATATATACAAAATTCTTTGCTTGTCTGTTTGTAAACACAACTGTCACTTACTTCCCAGAGCATTCTATGTCGCTTTCTGTATATTAGTGTGTATGTGTCTGTCAGTGTGTGTGTGTGTGTGTATGTGTGTGATTTTATGAGTGTGCACGTTTCTATCAGTGTGTGTGTGTGTTTATGAATGTGCATGTGTCTGTCAGCGTGTGTATGTGCGTTTCCGCGTTCGACGACAACATCAGATTCTGTAAATCCGGAATTTAAGTCACTGATCAGTTCTGTACACACCTCGTTTGCTCCTACCTGAGATCTGAAATCGAATCTACAAATTTTGTCAAGCACGAATGTAGATCTATGTGTTTTGCACTTGACTTTTCACTTTTTCTATGCTATGGAAAGTTGAAATAGATAACCAGCCAGCTTCATTAATTTACCTATTGCTTAAATAATAAAATATCTCTTTTTTTTTACCTGCTCTGTATACTTATAAATACAAGTACTTTCAACCAAACCACAACAGGCAAACAACGTTTACAAGGAATTATGACATCCGAAATCTTATTAAGTAAAACTTTTTTTATCAGTGCGGTGTATATTGATTGATTCTTTTGTGCATAATGTAAAATTTCTAGTATAAGTATTGTACGGTATGGTTTCCGTTATAATAGACCAATTCAGGTTGAATTCCCTATTAAGCATTTTAATTTATTAATGTGGGTAGCTAGTGCGGTTGAGTTTTTCTTTCTTGATTAGTAAATGAATATGTGTGCTCCCTATATCTAGTCTTAAAATCAGTCGTGATATATATATATCACGTGATCCATCAGTCTATCAGATGTTATTGCACATTGCTGGTCACAATGATGCGCTTTGCATTGTTTTACCCTTCAAAAGATTCCACCCCATCTACTAGTTGAGCAAGCCAACATTTTCCCCAGATCAAAAAGAGGGGACTGGAGTAACGTAAAATGAAGTGTTTTGCTCAAGAATACAACGCACCACCCATATATATATAAACACACACACGTGTATGTGTGTGTGAGATGTTGATGCTTGGGTATGTGTGTATGTACAAAACAAAAAGGACAGATGAACCGAACATAGATGTCGATGACAAGTTGACCATAAAGGACTTGGAAATACTCGAAGGACTTAGAAATTCCTCAGTTGATAAAAAAAAGTGATACAACTTCTGAGATCTGAGATCCATGTTCGCGGCATACCTTGTACCAAATTGTGTTATTGGAAAAAAACCAAAAATTGTGAATAGCACAACGAAATGAAATTATTGAAAGGGCTGTTCAATGAGTGAGTTTGTAATTATAGCTTTCCAAATTCCATTTTTATGTTTTAGAATTCTACTGCTGGCGATAGGGAGGCAACGACAAGGAAAAATTGAGGATACTGCCAGAAATCATTTTATTGGAAATCTGTGCTATGGTAATTTCCAGGTGATATTTATTCTCATACAAATGGTTCATGAATATTTCTGCAGTCTGTATCTCTTGTTAGTGACAAGGCGAGACAAAGCAGGCAACAATAAAGCCTTAAAAATGAAAAAAAATTATCGTTTTTTCAGATTGCCACATTTATCTGATTGGTTATACAATTTCATCAGTGGAAATAGCAGCTAAGAAGCGTCTAAACGTTGTATCTTCGTTTGTACACCTCAAGACGGCAGCTTATATTTTGAAACAACTCTTGTCTCGCCCGTGTTAAAAAACTTCACCTAGAAATATAGAAGAAAGTACGCCAACCGAACTGAGATTTAAGAGTCCAGTGTTTTCTGTATAAATTTATGTTTAGTTTCATGTGTGATCATAGCTACATTCACCGAGCAATTTGTTGTCCATTTGGACTTGTGTCAGTCTTGACTCAAGTCCCCTGAAAAGCTCTGTATCAGTTGCTAGTTGGCCTTATATCAAAAAGGAGTTGGGATACTACTCTTGAATTTGAAATGGGAGTTTTCCTGAACAAGGATCGACTGTAATTGCTTACGTGTCGACATGGCAGAGGGAAAGGCAAGTAATGTAGGTAAACCTACATTAACTAATCTTTTTAACAGATTGCTGATTAAGTTAAATCTCCGGAGATATGAATGTAGTACTTGTAAAGCATAAAATAACGAGTAACATCCAGTGTACACTCGACGTCTCAAGTAAATCTGGATTTGCACCAATTTGCACCTCTCCAATTATTCCTTATTCAATATCTGCTTGGTAATAAAACTAAGTGAAGACACAAAATAGATTCGTACTTTCAGAAAAAAGTGCTAGTTTTGAGACTGGGTAAAGGGTGTAGTGTGTTTGTAACACACCTATAATCTTTCGCCGAAGAAGAAATATATTTATCAGTCCAGGCGACCCTTCACCTTGTATGGAACGCCGAAGCTAGACCATTGTTGTCTCTGTTGGATGATAGAAATGGTTGAGCGCTAGTTTAAATATTTTACAATATTTACTGACATCGTGAGTTGTGGTTTCGCGGAATGGTAAATCAAAGAACGAAATGCTTTGAGGTACCTACGTATATTCCTTTGTTTTCTGATTTCATTTCATGCCAGACATGATTTTGTCTTCCACTTTTTTGGCGTGAATAATTAAGGATGTGACAAGTACTGAAGCTGATTTAAAATGTGTAGCATTGTTATGCTAGAAATCAATATATATTTACGTCTTCCTTCTGATAATCATTACATACGTACCAGTAATATACAGGGGTAAGTTAACAATGAAAGCTCCTCTATAAACTAATATAAAGAAATTTTAAAAACTAATTTTAGTTGTTACCAGGGTGATAGATTGGCAGTATCGTTAGAGCGTCAGACAAAATGCCGTGCAATATTTCTTAAGACTATTTATATCCTGTGTTCGAATTACTCCGAGGTCAGCTTCACTTTCCGTCCTACCAGCGTCGATAAAAATAAAGTATCAGCCAATCAGTGCGGTCGATGCTGTCGACTAAATTCCATTTAAGCTCTAGCAATAATATTACTTTAATTACCTTCAAATACCGCCGAGGTCGACCGAGCCTTTCATCTTTTTGAGATCGATAAAATAAATACCAGTTGTATAATAGGGTCGATGTAATAAATTTACCCCACTCTGATATTGCTGGCCTTGTGCAAAAATTCTTACTTGCAATTAGGGTTTAAAAGAGATTTTTAAAATTTTGATAGTAAAGTGCATACGCCTTTGGCTACGAAAGCCGTTGAGGATTGTGACAGCGATTTTAATCAATTGGTGCCGAACAGTTTAATCGACAAGTTAATGCTACATTAGAGAACAGATTAAAAAAGTGTACAAAAGTTTCACCTGAGCTTCGCGGGGATAAAACAGGAACAGGAGTGGGAAAGTATGAATACACGAAAACATCAACTAAATTATTTAAATATATAACAATTAAATTTAATTAGTAACTATTAAAATCGTAAAGAAGTTATGTTTTTATTTTTTTATTTCTAGATTGGTTTTAAATTTTTCATTATCACCAGTCATAAAATAATCAGAGAATGGCACAAAATTCGGCACACCGTGGGGAGTTATAAAATTAATAGTAGAAATGAATTATCGTATTAAATATAATGGCAGAAAATTATTAAAAAATTTCGGAGTAATTAAGTGGCTCTCATTTAAAAAGAGTGTGGAGTTGAAAGACGAGTCAGTAGGAAAGTTATCAGATTGTGGTTCATGGAATTTACGATTCGTATCAGATCCTCAACGTTGAGTAATCCGTAACTAGGAACATTCACATTCGAGCTCGCCTAAATCTGACTGTCTTTTAATTCGTAGATTTCAAATGTTGTTTTTTTCTTTTAGCCCGAGGCTCCATTGTTTGCTTGTTTTCGTTCTTGTTATTGCAAATTAGCCCCAAGTAATCCCTCATCATGACACCCATATTGAAAGGCGTTCGAATTTTCCCCACGTCTTTGTATGTCCAAGACTGCATTGCTCCTCTAATGTTTCACGCCATTCTAAAACAATCGAATGTAATTTGAAGGAAATTTTGCTATATTTTGCAGCAGATTGAACATCGCCTGAAAGTTCCTTCTTTGGTTCGTCGATATTCTGTTTGGCCGCAAACCCTTCGGTGTCTTGTAGCATTAAGTGGACTAAGAACTAATATGTTTGATGAGTTTGATTACATTCAGGCTATCACATTCAATACATCCGTGTGGGTCTAACTAACGAATCAACAACGGGAGATCCACTACGTGTCGCCTTAACATGAAAAAAATGGCAGGCAAATCCCCCTCAAATAATGCTTTACAGTATTAGATAAAGGAGAGCACCTCGAATGACGTTGTCGTACATACACTCGTAAGTATGGTCATGATTAGGATGCTTTCCAATGACAAGTCTTCTCGATCAGAGTTGACCAGGGACTAAAAACTACCGCTACCATCACCACTAATCAATGATTCGTTGATTTTGCGGTGTTGCTACTTCTCACCGCCACTAAATTTGTCGCATAGTGCATCACAACCTACCTGGGTGTCAGTGATAGTTAGTTTTCTTTTCCAATGACACATGGGAATGCTGGCAACACAGTATGAACCGTCGATCTCTGGGTTAACTGTTTCAAAAGTCATTCAAACACATAGATACAGGGTGATGCAAAAGTAGGTATACTGTAATGTAAAAAGAAAACACGTACAATACTCATTTATTTTTATCAAAATGTTAAAAGTCACAATAAAAGTATTATTATAGTTATGATGAATATATTATTATGATTAATAATGCTGAAAATATCTAAAATGAGGCTAACTAATTTAGTGTGCTGATAATTTTAATGAATGAAATATTATAACGTTAGAAATATTAATATTTCTGAATTTCTCTAAAGGAGACTACGGCGGCAATACTGGATATTAATTGTTATCGCCAAGCTAACATGGCAGTCCAAGGAAATAAGACGAATGCTGCTGTTGATTAGCTCCTAGAAGCCATTGCCTCGAACTAGCTATGCGATACACAAACCTGTGTCCCTTACAGCCTTCGAACAGGGGAGGTCAGCAGCTTTCCCTTGCTGGTTCAACACCCACAGACTAGTTTCGGGGTAATTGCTCCTTATCAATAAGGGGCAGCTGAATCCAGCAGGCGCCGCTGCTGACTGTCTATTCGAAGGTTTATTTACATTTATTCAGTGGAACACATCCACTTGTTTTCAAAAATAGAAATATTAATATTTCTAAATCTCTCAGATTGATGTGATACTTACTGTATACCTAATTTTGCACACACGCATGTATAAATACTGCGAAGTAATATTTATTTAGTGATAATAATTATCAAACATATATATTTATATACTAACACTCACACACATACATAGTCTTTCACTGGTTTCAGTCTCTTGACAGCGCCTATGCTTAAAGGGAGTTAATCAGTGGCGTCACTATGTCGCTAAGTTGCTTAGTTTTTTTATATCTGTATATCGAAGGGGAAGTTACATTGGGGATTAAGGGGACACAACATGACGCTTCGTTTTGCGCTTATATTCACAAAAACATCCATATGTAGCAATCCGGTTGTCAACAGACACAGACACTTTCGTCTCTCTTACAACTGACAAAACGGAACATTCAGAATGGGACAGAATAAGTGACAGGCTTTAAAAATATAAGTACTGCGATTGATACATTCGACTAAAATTCTTTAAGGTGTCCCAGCATGACCGCAGTCTAATGACTGGAACAAGTAAATATAAAAGAATAAAAGAATACATATATTCATACATATATATATATATATATATATATATATATATATATATATATATATATATATATATATATATATATATATATATGTGTGTGTGTGTGTGTGTCTGTATATAAACGTACATAAATACGTATATACATTACTTATATATATATATGCTTACGTACATACGTGTGTGTGTATATATATATATATATATATATATATATATATATGTTATAGATCTTTCTATTATAGGCACAAGGCCTGAAATTTGGTGGGAAAGGACTAGTTGATCACAATAATAAAGATTATTACAAAGCAGCATTACCATTATGTTTTATATATATATATATATATATATATATATAAATCCTTAAATCCTTAAAAATGTTTTAGCCCGAAGGCCGCGGCCATGCTGGGGCACCACCGCTGAATGAGCTACACTAGTTTGTGAATCCACCTCTGATACGTGGCACTTGATCAACAAGGGAGTTCGATGCTGCTGCCCGCATCCGTGTCTCCTGTCGTGAGGTAGGTTCATCTGGGACTCCCAACAAGAAGAGATCCAGTTTAGTTTTAAAGAAACCCACATCCACACCATGTAAGTCTCTCAGGCATTTAGGGAGGATGTTAAAGAGCTGTGGTCCTCTGAAACCCAAGCTGTTGCAGTATCTGGACCTGTATTTTGATGGTGATGTTGGAATCCTTGGCACCACGCAGCGGCGCCCCGTTCTGCGGTTGGAGTAACTTTGAATGCCAAAGTTTGGGACAAGACCCTCCAGGATTTTCCAGATGTATATCACTGCATATCTCTCCCGCCTCCGCTCCAGGGAGAAGAGGTTTAATACCTTCAGTCTTTCCCAGTAGCTGACATTTTGCATTGAGACGATTTTCTTTGTGTAGCTTCTCTGAGTTGCTTCGAGTTCTGCTGTTTGTTTTATATTGTGTGGTGACCAAAGTTGGGAGCAGTAGTCCAAGCGGCTGAGGACAAATGTTTTCCATAGGACCATCAGTGTCTCCTTCTCTCTTGTTCTGAAAGTTCGGAGAATCCATCCAGCTAGCCGTCTGCATTTTATCACCAGATTAGCAATATGCATTTGGAAAGATGCATCATTGCTCATGTCAATGCCCAGGTCACGCACTGATTTTGACTCAGGGATTGCAATTCTTCCTGGGCCAGTGTATCCAGTCTTCACGTCATTTACCTTTGTGTGCCAGTAGCGCAGGGCCTGGAACTTACCTGCATTAAACTGCATGTTGTTGTCCTCAGCCCACCTGTATATTGTGTCCAGCTCATGTTGCAGATGCGCAATATTTTCAGGGTTTTGTATTGCGTGGGAGACTTTTGTGTCATCTGCATAGCTAGCAAGGGTGGTCATCGTAGCAACTGAAGGCATGTCTGAAAGGGCCACTATGAACATCAGTGGCCCCAAGACAGTGCCCTGTGGGACACCGCTTGTTATTTGCGTTTCCCTGGAGGTGGCTCCATTGCTCACAACTGCCTGTTTTCTGTCTTTTAGGAAGTTGTGCAGCCACTCTCCAAGTTTCCCGCCTATGCCGAGACCACGCAGTTTGTGACAGATCATACCATGGTCGACTTTATCAAAGGCTTTTGCAAAGTCAAGATATATTACATCCACATTTGAGCCATTTAGTAGCTGTTTCAACACCCAGTCATAGTGTTGCAGGAGCTGTGTTAGGCAGCCTCTACCTGGTCGAAATCCATGCTGGGTGTCAGACAGTAAGTCATTTTCTTCAAGGAACATGATTAGTTTCTTACGGACTATTCGTTCCATGACTTTGCTGATGTGTGAGGTCAGAGAGATAGGCCTATAATTTTTAGCATATATATATATATATATATATATATATATTCTATCAATCTATAAAATTCGACTTTTAACATTTCCACTACATATATCTATTTCCACGCGTTTAAAATCTCTTCTCATTCATCTATCACATATTTTCCCATTCTTAATTTTCTCTTAATTTCTTCTCTTTCTCTAATTTACCTTTGACATTAAATCTATTAACGGGTTTTTAAATATAAGATCTGCATGGTTTGCAGTATTGGTGACAGATGTAACCTTGTAACTTCCATTGGATTGATCCGATCACTCTGAGAGATCCCTGCGAAACGCCCTATGTCTTAGAATCGAAATCGACTTGCAAACCCTTCCACACTCTACACACGTTAAATCACCCGGTTTAGGATGGAGGACGTATGTATGTATGTATGTATGTATGTATGTATGTATGTATGCATGCATGTATGTATGTATGTATGTATGTATGTATGTATGTATGTATGTACATATGTATGTATACACACACATGTATATGTACTATAAACATGCAACGATATATGCATACATACATATAGTGTTTGTGTAAGCATGCATACGCACACACATATACGTATGTGTGCGTATGCATATATATATATCTATATATATATAAAACTGAGAATGTGTGTCTGTCTGTCTGTGTGAATCCCTAAAACTTGAGAACTACGCAACCAATTTCATTCAAATTTTACACAGGCCTTAGGGTCCAGGGAGCGTCGTGGGCAAAAGCATTTCTAACTTTTTGCCTAGGGCGAGCCCACAGCATTATCATATCTTCTCCACTATTTCAGTATTACGTGTTAAAAGTGAAACAAAAACATCTCTCTATTGTAATGTCAGATACTTTCACTTTAATACTGTAACTATTAAAGTCAAACTATCATATAAGAGGGATGAACCATTAACAGTGGGCATCCATTTTGCTAGAAGAAGATCCGCTATGGACTTATATGCTAAACCACTGGTTTTCAATTCATATTAATCAAATTAATATTCAATTTCTCACCCTTATTATTTTAAATTTAAATTTAAACCCAGGACCATGTGTTTTGGAACGAAGTTTGTTACCACACAGCCACACCTGCACCTATGTACGTGTGTGTTTGTGTGTGTGTATAGTTGTATATGTATACATTTATTTCTATACATATAGATGTATATATATACATGTATATGTGTAGATGTATATATATATAGATGTACATGTAATATGTACACATATATATTCACATATATACATGTATACATATATACACCCATACACACATACACATACACATACATAGGTGCAGGTGTGGCTGTGTGGTAACAAACTTCGTTCCAAAACACATGGTCCTGTGTTCAGTCCCAATGTGTGGTGACTTGGCATGTGTCTTCTGCTACAGCCTCAGATCAACAAAATCCTTGTCAGTGGATTTTGTAGACAGAAACTGAAAGAAATCATTCATATATATATATATGTATGTATATATGTAAGTCTGTGTGTGTGCCTTTGTGTTTCTCCCTCATCACTGCCTCACAACTGGTGTTCGTTTATTTACATCCCCATACCTTACTGGTTTCACAAGAAGAAACTGATAGAATAAGTACCAGGCTTATCAAAATAATAAAAAAACCCACTAGGCAGTATCTCATATTTTTGTTTGCCCACACAATTTATCTTTGTGTGTGTGTGTGTGTGTGTGTCTGTGTGTGTGTGTGTGGTGTGTGTGTGTGTGTGTGTGTGTGTGTGTGTGTGTGTGTGTGTGTGTACATACATACATACATACATATATATATATATATATGGATTTCGTAGACAGAAACTTAAAGAAATCAATCATATATATATATATATATATATATTTAAGTGTATGTGCGTGACTTTGTGTCTGTGTTTATTTACATACCCATAACTTTCTGGTTTCACAAGAAGAAACTAATAGAATTAGTACCAAGCTTATGAACATAAAAATAGCACTACGCTGTGTCTCATATTTTTGTTTGCCCACTCAGTTGTATCTATCAATTTATCGTTGTGCGTGTGTATATATATATATAATACGCGCGCGCGCACATATATATATATGTGTACATTCATATTTTTTTAACAAAGACAATGTCTTTATGTGTTCGTGTATTACTTATACATTCGAAAATTGCTGCACCGATCATAATGAAATTTGGAACACAAAATCGAAGCCTAGAGAGAAGGGTAATGCTGTGTGTTTCATACAATTTCATGGAACAAAATTACTGAATGGATCCTCAGGATATTTGAAACTTAGATTCAATGCATAAGGGCGGGCATAATGCAAAGTGCTTGGTTTGAATTTCAGATGGCTTAAAGGGGACAGAACCCCCCATGAAATTTCATAAATTTTCGATGTTGATGAAATTTCAACCGTGGGTAATTGACACACATCAAGAAGTGTTCTCAAAGTTTCCACTTCACATGAGGATTCTAAGACACCCTAATGGGGGCCTTAACTCCCAAATTTTAGTCATTTCTTTTATGATCCAAAACTAAGTCTGAATGGATCTTTACGAAATTTGGGAATTATATTCTATGCATAAGGGCCACAACCCCCATGACAATTCATATATTTTTGCTGTTGATGAAATTTTAACCATAGATATTAGATACAAATGAAGTAATATTTATAAAATTTCATTTCTTACAAGTTACAATGACCCCTTCATGGGGACTTAACACCCACAATTTTGTCATTTTATCTAAGCAAAGACGAATAGTTGTGTTCTTGGAAGCTGTGGGGCCATCCAAGCATAGAAGATGAGCATTATTTGTAATTCAATGATACAACAGTGTAACAGTTTACTTTGGCATACACTTAGATTGTGATTTCTGCAATGTGCTGCATAAATTGTCAAGTAAATGATAGGCATCTTTTCCTCCACTGATTCAGTTGCAAAGTGTTGAGTAAAGTTATTTGATTGCAGATCTCCTTTCTGTCTTTTTATTATCACTGGGTCACACATAGTCCCCAGATGGTAACATTGATTTCAAGACCTTCCCAGATGAGTGACTGGTTATTCAAAGACATTTATAGGTTGTATATTTATTATATCCAGTTACGTATCAGTATAGTGGTAATTTGCAAACTCCAACTTTCATTTCTCCTTAGCCCTCACGTCACACAGTTGTTAATGTTTATTTCAGTTGGGTCACGCCCTTCCAATTGCTATAGATTCGTAATGCATCTTACGGCCGTACATGTCACCTTGATGGTGAAGAATACTACATTGGGAGTGGTAACGACTAGGGTACTCTAGCTGACTGCTTATTGTGATCATTCATCTTTTGGTTTCCTGTAGCTTTGCTCTCTTTTACAAACCCAGTGAACATATATTTCATATTTCAAAGAAATTCAAACAATAGATATAAGACCCAAGTTAAAAAGATTCTCAACAATTCAACTTCTTTTGTTGGCATTAAGATGCCCACCCCCAATACGGGCGTTAATTCTCACATTTTAGAGCACCATGACCTCCATTTTTCAAGATCAAAATCCTTTTAACAGGTTCTATAAGACTGGAATTTTGGAATATGCGCATAAAAATCAGGAGTATGGGATACATGTGGCTCGATTACAATTTTGTTTGGGTGTGTAAAGTGGGAAATAACCCTCATCTGCAATTTTGATGAAATTCGAAGCATAGGTATTCCAGTTCATTACAGAAAATATAACAGAAAAGTCTAATTCTTCAATTGTATGTAACTCGAGCATATATATATATATATATATATATAATATATATATTATATATATATATATATATATATATAAATGTGTCTATATGTGTGTAAATATATATCTATGCATATTATATATACATATTTTCATACGTATATTTAAATATATGTATACAAACATGTATATATACAAAGTCGTTTGTGTGTGTGGGTGTGTGGGTGTAACATTTGGTTTAGACGTCTGACAAATTTTCACAAAGTCTTCTACGTATTAATATTCTGACAGAAAACTAAAAAGAAACTCTGTTTAGTTGAATTTTTAATTGAATAGAAATCTAAAGGGAATTACCAGATGTCATAACCAGACATTAAGTAAGTGTCACAACCAGGACGGCGAACTCAACGTGTAGTGCTAATACAGAACCATGTTCTGTAGTCGCAGGATTATTTTGACATCGAATTAAACGCCCCCTCAAGAACGAAACTTATTACAAGGCCTCAATTTGGGGAAGGAGTATTGTCGTTTATATTCAAGCTGATTTACTATCTTGCAATTTTATTGACAGTGATCTCGAAGTTTCATTGAACAACACATACTGAAACTGTGGATTGGTATGGCAACTTCTCTTAAATACCGATCTTTGAATTAAGAAGAAAGAAAATTGTTTGAAATCGTAGGACGACCAAGGATGGTAAAAATTCTAAAGAGTGACATTGGATACTTTTAATTGGAGTGTGGCGTGTTTAAGAAGAGGGACAGGGAATAAATCAATGTTGAAACATAGAAAGGATTACTAGAAGTGGAATTGATGTGTTTTTAGGTAGGTAGCTATAAAGTATTAAGTATTTGAAAGTTTATGGCTGGGAGAATGCAGCTAAAGAAACAAAGACATTGTAAAAAGCGAACAAAGTGCTCTTTCCGCTGCCTCCCAAACCTGCAATCGGCTGTTTTCCTTTCTCTTCATGGCACTCTCAAAACTGTCAGTATTTTTTACACAAACCGCCCCGGGATGCCCCTGCAGCAAGCTTTAACTGAAAATCGATCGCCAAGCCTGCTAATCTCACACATATATATATATATATATATATATATATATATATATATATATATAATATATATATATATATAATATATTAATAAATAAAACATATGCATATATATATACATATATGTAGTACCTACCTTTACATGTATATATACACGCATATATAAGTACAGGACACCAAAAAAACGTCGAACACAATGGGAAACGAAAACATAGACACAAACCCAAGGAACTGGACATTTTTCTTAAACAACAAAAAAATAGAGTACAGGACAAATAACACAAGGAAAAAAAACCCTTCTTCAGTCGCCATGGTTTCATCTACTCTACGTTTCGAAATATATAATATATATATATATATATATATATATATATTATATATATATATATATATATAATATATATATATATAGAGAGAGAGAGAGGGGGAGAGAGAGAGGGGGAGAGAGAAAGAGATGGAAAAAATCAAAGTAGAAAATGCTAAAATAATTTTATAAAAAGCATTTCAGTACCGGTTTCGGTCATTGAGACTTTTTCAACTGCAAGTATGGAAAACAATTAAAATTTGGAAAAATTAAATGAAAAGTATTTAAAAAAAATATTTTGCATGCCATTCAAATACAAGGGGCATTTTCCTTGTTTCTGCCTTCTCTGTCTCTCATGTTTACTCTTGTGGCTTCGCGGTTATTGTGAATTCTTGGCAGAGAAGAAGAAGAAGAAGAAGAAGAAGAAGAATGCACAAGTGCTATGATAGTAGTAGGATGTTAAATGGTCAAGTGCCCTGAAAGTGACTTGTTGTGGATGGTAGTAGTGATTGAATTCTTGAGATATATTTTTTTAATGTATCTCTTTTGAATATTTGACTAACAATAAAGAAGTGACACTGAACCAGTGCGTGTTTTTATTATTATTGGTATAACGAGCTTTCCAAGACAGAAGGTATGTATGTATGTATGTATGTATGTATGTATGTGTATGTTGTGTATATATATATATATAATATATATATATATATATATATATATATATAGAGAGAGAGAGAGAGAGAGAGAAGAGAGAGAGAGAGAGGGGGTTATAAAGAGATCTAATCTGCTTCTGAGATACTGTCAACATTGAAATTTTTCTTATGCAGTTTAGTTTTAAATCAGAAGCAATAATAACAAAATCAACGACTTACGCATCACTGGGATTCATAAACAACACCGCTCATTAAAATAGCTATAAACAAGACGAAACCACACGAAAAAATATTTAAAAACACATATAGTCGCCAAATGATTTTTCAGGAACTGCGAATATCATATAATAATTCTTTTAAAATGTCTGACATATTCTAATTCAAAAAGAAAAGCGTTTTTAAATTTATATAATAACCTGCTTTGTAGCAGTATAATATAGTAGTATATTGAAGTTATTTTATCTTGATTTTAGAATAATATAATAAACTGCTTTATATTCAAGCAGTGAGCGAACAGCGAGGAGAGAAAGATACCGTGGATGTTCAGACCAACGATGCTGGATATACTTCAGTTAGTTGATGTCTTATTTAGCTTTTTTTTTATGCTGCTGTCAAATAAATATTTAGTTAAGACGCGTGGCATTTTTTTACAAACATGGTCTTCCTCATTTTTGTAAGAGAAAAAGGAAAAAGAAACTCTGTTTCATTCTGCCATTCCTAAGTTTATTTTAATAGAAAGGAATTAAGAAATATCATTAGCAGATGAGAGTTACAAGATATCATTAGCAGACATTTGGTAAGTGTCGTTAGTAAGAATGCGAAAACAATCTTTAGTCATCAGGAAAGATACACTGTAGTTACAGAATTATGCTAAGGTCGAATTAGGCAGCTGATTATTTACCCAACGCATAAAACTGATTTAACATTGGTAAAAATGCTTCAAATTTAGGCGACGGTTATATTCCTCACTCAGAACTTGACTGGCATATATTTTACGGACGCCGAAATAATGCAGAGCAAAGTCGAAACCTCAGAACAAGACTAAGGCAACTAAAGATTGCAAGACATTTTGTTTATAGCATTTCACTAATCTCCCTTTTTTTCTCTTTTCCTTTTCTTGAGACCTGGGACGCATAAGACCGGTTAGGTGGTTTCCATGGCCTATAAGTAAGAGAATTCACAACATGGCCCTTGAACAGGACACCGGTCCATCGTGGGCTTCAAAGGCAGCAATTTTGAGGTGAGGAGGACAAGTCGATTGCATTGACCCCAGTACCTGGGTGGTCACGCTGTATCTCTCTGCGAACTACGTTAAGAGCACGAGTGTCTGTGGAGTGCTCAGCTACTTGGAGGATGTTCTATTGATCGGGTGAACTAGAACCCTGGTCGTCGAAAGCGACGGAGTTCCAGAGGGGACAGGGGATAGAGTTAAGTATATTAAGACTGTCGTACTGAACCTCATCCGAGTAACAGCTGTTTATCTCAGTGTGGCAGTATCGTAGCTTGACAAAGATATAGTATATCTGGAGCAACAGATCTGCTGGCTAGAACCAATATACCATGTCTGCGCAATCAGTTCCGATCTGCGACAAGAGCAGCCAACTTTTAACATTACCAAAGGAAACTGGATCCATGGTAAAAGAATGGCTGCAGTTGTGCGGAGCGAAAGAAAAATAAGTGGAGCCAAAACTGATAAGAAATAAACTCAAACGAAAATCATTTTCCAATATTTTTTGCACATTTCCATGTTAAAAATAAATTTATGCACTGCCATTGCTATCAAATGCCGTGGATATCAAATCTCTGTCCTCTTGGATACAATATCAATCTAATTAAGAATTATAAACGTGGTAAGAATTGACTACGCTACTACAAGTGTTACTGTAGGGAATTATCTTTCGTGTTCCGACTAATTTTCATAGGAATCAAAGCTACCAATCATTAAAACTTTATCTTCCAATAATATAAATTTATTGTTGGATTAAGTTTCTTGTTCGGCACATAGCCTTCAGTGGACGTAATAAAGGAACGATTGGCCTACCAGTAAAAGAAGTGGCAATAAAAC
Organism: Octopus sinensis; assembly: GCF_006345805.1. Lineage (NCBI taxonomy): Eukaryota > Metazoa > Mollusca > Cephalopoda > Octopoda > Octopodidae > Octopus > Octopus sinensis. Next base: position 32,298,522 of record NC_043006.1, on the reverse strand, counting down.
TCGCATCATGATCCCAAACTCTTGTATAATTCTCATGTTTTAATCGAAAATCGGAGAGCTTTAGTAAGAATTTTGCATTTCTGATCTACGTTAAACAATTTTGGTGTTAAGAAACTCACTTTGTAGCTAAGTGCTTTCTGGTCCAGTTCTGCCACGCGACACCTTGGGCAAGTGTGTTCTACAAGTGTCTTCTACAACAGCACGGGCTCATCAATGCCTTGTAAGGGAATTTGGTAGACAGAAACTCCGTGGAAGTCTGTCATGTGTGTCTTGTGTGTACCGTTGGCGATTTTTTTCCTCTGTCTTCCCTTCTCTGGATCTTTCCTTCTATATTTCTGACGAAGAGCTCCGCTCGAAACGTTATACCCTCCTTCTTTCCTTCTTTCTTGAGCGTCCAATAATACTATATTTGTTCCACGTCCTCGCGTTGTTGTGTTCTTTTGTGCTTTCTTGTTTGGATTATCTATCTCTCTCTCTCTCTCTATATATATATATATATATATACATGCGTGTGTGTATGTGTGTCTTTGTATCTGTGTTTGTCTCCACACAGCTTGGCAACCGGTAATGGTTTCTTTATATCCCCGTAACTTTGGCAAAAGCGTTTGCTGGAGTAAGTACCGGAATTAAAAATACAAGTACTGGGGTTGATTTGTTCCACTAGAACTCTTCAACGCGGTGCCCCAGCATGGCCGCAGTCCAATACTTGAAACAAGTAAACAGATGAAACGAGACAGTGAGTTGCACACATACAAGACTCACTCATATGCCGTATTCTCAAAAATACATACATTACGGCGACAATTGGTGTTTTAACGCAACAGGAACAAGGCCTGAATTTTTTGAAGTGGGGGTGGGGCTTGTCATTTACATCGACCCCAGTACATGACTGGTACTTATTTTGTCTAACCTGAAAGGGTGAATAGCAAAGTTGGCCTTAGCATAATTTGAACTCAGAGCATAAGGCCAGACGAAAGGCCTCTAAACATTTTGTCCAGCTTACCGGCTTTACTCCGACTCTAATATTATTCAGTGCTCTTTAAGGCGGCGATCCAGCAGAACCGTTAACACACCTGAGAAAATGATTTGCGGTATTTCCTATGTCTTTATACTCTGAGTTCAAATATCGCACAGACTGACTTTGCCTTTTATCCTTTCATAAGTCCCAGTTATGTTCTGGGGTTGATGTAATCAACTTAGCCCTCCCCCCCCCATCAAAAAGCCGCTGGACTTGTTCCAAATTTTGAAACCATTATTATTCAGTACTCTCATACTCTTTTATTAATCCTTTCGATATCAACCCGACTGAAACCAACTCTGGTTCTGTAGTACGAACGTCTTGTTTTCATAAGTTTTGAATTAAAATCTTCCACCAAACCTTAATCACAATTTATGTTCCTAACACTAGCTTAATGATAACTAAGTTTTTTACTAAATTCTTTGTTATATCTAAAATTAATTGAAACACAGAGCATCTCAAAAGAAATACGGTAACGAAAGGTTATATATTTAAGAGATGAGGAATTATGTACATTATTTACATTATTTACATTTGACGGATATTTGTCCTCATCTTGTTTGTTGTTAACACAACGTTTCGACTGATATACCCTCCAGCCTTGCGGCCCGCTTCTCTACGCCATATGCCCACAAGCATATGGTGTATTGGTTAAGAGCGCGGGCTACTATCCCCAAGATTCCGAGTTCGATTCCAGGCAGTGACCTAAATAATAATAATAATAATAATAACAATAATAATAATAATAATAATAATAATAATAATAATAATAATAATAATAACATCGAAAATACCTAAGGAATGAGAACCCAGGTGATGAAGGCTGGAGGTGTATATCAGCCAAAACGTTGCGTTAACAACAAACAAGATGAGGACAAATATCCGTCAAATGTAAATAATGTAAATAATGTAAATAAGCTGCATGAGATAGGACTCATCATCAGGAGGGCTGCAAGCGCTAATTTGCATTCGTGCCCACATTTTAAAAAAAAAGGATGGTAACACAGGTTGTTTTGATTTGTTTCTTCAGAATTCGTATACGTTGTTTTCCTCGGTCGTAAAAATAATAGAAAGATAAATTACGACTGAAAAGTTGCGGTAATAAAAATCAGAAAGATTTCACTTTTATGTAATGGTAGATTTTATTATTCTGATATGTAAATTAGCGCTAAAAATCTTTCCCCAGAGGAAAGAATTATTATAAACATTTGTTTTTGAAACAAAACATGTTAATATCGCCAATATTTAAATACTGCAAACCTTACTTTCAACGAAGGGTTGCAAAATTCGGATCTTGTCTTTTTCCCTTCGCAAAATGAGCCCCTATCCTTAATTTTGCTCAGATTGCTTTCAATTGTGGCGTATCGATGCAACTCTGAATTTTGATTACAATCAACCAATTGATATATCTCCTAAGTTAAAGAATCTGTTGTCATTTGGAATTAAAGTTGGGAAATTTGGGTGATTTTAGCTAATCAACCGATAGCGCAGCATTAGCAGCTTGTTACCGTGACAACCGCACGCTGTGTTGTGGTTCCCTTCACTGTTGTCTGTGCCGTACGTTGTTCATATATTTTTCATACACACACACACACACACACACACACACACACACATATATATATACACATAAATGAATGCATAAATGTACATATAAACTTATATATGAATACATACACACACATGCATTTATATATTAATGATGTACACAAATACATGATAGGTATACATAATACTGAAATACGCACAAAGTAAACACATCCAGACAAATATATTAATATAACAAATTTTTAAAATATAATAAAAACATACAATCAATGAAGAGACAAAAGAAACAGGAAGATGATACACATTGACTTTATTTGGTATTTCTGTTTATTTAGAAACCTACAATGAACAGGTCATGTCACACATGCTAAACTATAAATTTCACAGGGTACAACCTTAAAGTTGACACCGCTCCGCTAAACTCAGAAAATTGGCTAAAAATACAGAGTTTCTCCGATTTTTAAACTTCTGTAACTTTTCCCTCCAATTTTTTTCTCCACAACATCATACCTTCATAGCAATGAGACTGGAAGACTACATTATTATAGCCGATTTTCAGATTTTTATTTCCTTTTCGACTTTATAATTTTCTAGCAAAGTACAACTAATCTCGGATAGTTTTCTTCTGGCAGAATTCCATATAAATGCATCAAAGATTCCCCTTTAAACTTTTGCCGAAGAAATTCATCACTCTGAAGCTCAATTAGATCCATTTGCAATTCCTTTCGAACTTTTTCAACACCAGCGTTAAAGTGATTTCCGAAAAGATTAAAATCAGCTTCTCTAGCTCTGAAGTTATTAAATCTGGTGTTCAGTTCTTTTTCTAGATCATTTAACTCCACAGCAAAATTTTCATATCTAGACGTTGACCCGCAAATGGCTAGTGTGGGGAAATGGAAAGCATCACCAGTTCTGAGTGGATGCTCCCAAATTTGAAGTTTTTTTTTAAAGCTTTGACAAGAGAATACTATTTTATGAATTAACTGATTTTGTTTTTGCAATTTTAAATTGAAATCATTTAAATGTGTAGTTATATCCACGAGGAATGCAAGGCCACAAATCTAGTTATCATTTTTCAGCTCGGGAACAAATTTACCTTTCCTTCCTAAGGTACGTACCTCTTCTCTCGGGCTATAAAATCGTTGAGACAACTTCCCTTTACTTAGCCAACGAACTGCAAAGTAGTAAACAAGTTAACCATACTCTGATTCAAGTTCTTCTAAGAACTATTTAAACTTATTTCTTTATTAGGCACAAAGGCTCAATAAGAACTCTTTAAACTGGCGATGGTTAAGTGCTCGAGATTTTATAAAATTGATAGTTGAAACAACCACACGCAATGGATGGTTGCAAAGTTACTGTTTGCTAAATTCAAATAAGTTCATTCTTCTTTTAATTTGGCAAGATAACCTATCTTAGACCCAACCATTATTGGTGAGTCATTCAAGCGGGCAATTCAAAGTCGAGGCTGCTTTCTTCACTTCTTCACAAATGTTATATCCTGTAACTGTGTCTTTCATTGCCTGAACGCTAAGCAATTCTTCAATGATATTAAATGACTTATCAATACCATGTATGAAAATTGCCAGTTGAGTCAAATCGGATATGTCCGAGCTTTTGTCGATAGCCAGTGAAAAAGAATCAAAGTCTCTGCTGCAATTTCTTTAAGTCGTCTTGTTATTGTCCTGCAAGACAAACTAATCTTGTCAAACATACATAACTTTTCCGGACACAAAATTTCAGCCACTGACAAAAGGACATTCTTTTACAAATTCCCCATCGGAATAATTTTGGGAATGTTTTGCCGCTTTTTCACTGACAACATAGCTAACATGTGCAATTTCTTTCAGTCTGGTTTGTTTTTTGGAAAAGAGCGTATTTAGGCTGCCGATCTGTTTCTTGAGGGATTCGATTTTTTTGCTGTCTAATGTCTCATTTAAATTTATCGTATCACCAATGTTTTGAAGTGTAGTACCGCTTAATAGTCAATTCTTTAAGAGCGGAGATAGATTGAAAACATATTAAACACATTGCTCTTACTCTTTACTCTTTTACTCTTTTACTTGTTTCAGTCATTTGACTGCGGCCATGCTGGAGCACCACCTTTAATCGAGCAACTCAACCCCGGGACTTATTCTTTGTAAGCGCAGTACTTATGCTATAGATCTCTTTTGCTGAACCGCTAAGTTACGGGGACATAAACACACCAGCATCGGTTGTCAAGCAATACTAGGGGGACAAACACAGACACACAAACACACACGCACATATATATATATACATATATGCGACGGGCTTCTTTCAGTTTCCGTCTATCAAATCCACTCACAAGGCTTTGGTTGACCCTAGGCTATAGTAGAAGACACTTGCCCAACGTGCCATGCAGTGGGACTGAGCCCGGAACCATGTGGTTGGTAAGCAAGCTACTTAACACACAGCCACTCCTGCGTACATTGGTTTATTTTTTACTTCAACAAATATATAATCATTTGTCCACTTTCCCTGGAATTTTGTCATTTCTTCAGAAATCATTCCTTTTTTTCTTTTTCGATGAAGTCATCAGCTTTGACATCAAAAATTTAAATTAAAAAAAAACAGAGCACTTTTCACATTTATACTTCGAAAATTCTGTTAATCCTGCTAGACAACCTTACACGAATACCACGTGTGTTTACAAGCGCTGAATTATCGCAAATCGTTTTAAGCAGTGGAATCGGAAATTGAACCTTAAATCAATACATTTCTTTCGTTGAGTTAAGTGTCCCGCGTAGAGATGCTAATTGCAACGCTCTTGAATATTTGGATTGTTGTAGATCGAATCTGAGGCACGTTGGAAATTTCACGGTTGTCTGACGATGGCGAATATTGTTTTTTGTTATTTTTCTTTGGCGAGCCATTCAGAAAGCTTCGCGGGCCGCACGTTACCCATGTCTGCACTATCAGCTAACCGACATATTTTTGTCAGCTTTTCTCCCTCCCTCCCTCCCTTCCTCCCTCTCTTTCTCTCTCTGTCTCTTTCACTCCCACTCTCTCCCTCTCTCTTTCCCTTTCGCTCTCTCCCTCTCTCTCTCTTTCTTTCCCTCTCTTTCTCTCTCCCTCTCTTTCTTTCTCTTTCTCTCCCTCTCTCTCACTCTCACTCTCTCCCCCTCTCTCTTCTCTTTCTCTCTCTCTTCTCTCCCTCTCTTTCTCACTCTCATTCTCTCTCCTTTTCTCTCTCTCCTTCTCTTTCTTACTCTCATTCTCTCTCCTTTCTCTCTCTCCTTCTCTCTCTCACTCTCTCCCTCTCTCTTCTTTTCTCTCTCTCCCTCTCTTTCTCTCTCCCTCTTTCTCTCTCCTTTTTTCTCTCCCTCAAAATCCCTCTCTCTCTCTCCCTACCTCTTCTACATTTACTACAATGTTTTCTCCTTACCTCTACAATCCCTTGCTCCTTACCAAATCCAACCAGGCACATCAAATACTTCTCCCACCACAACCACCACCACGCTCACCTTTGTTGTGTTTCACCGCCCAGATTTCTTCTCTAAGCCCCTAATCAAATCCTTTCCCTGCAGAACTGCAACTGTAACTCTTACATATTCCTTCTCAACTCACGTATTTCATGCAGAGACCAACCACAGATATTCAACCTAGATATAATCCCTACAGATCCCAGTCACCGGAGAGGCCCTTCAAAACCCATGGACATATCTTCTTATCCATCCAAGTAAGTCGAAAAAGAAAACCACTTGATAACTGGTGTTGATGTGTTTACTTTCTTGTAACTTAGCAGTTCGGCAAAAGTTTCCGATAGAATAAGTACCAGGTTTTAATAAGTACTGAAGACGATTCATTCAGCTAAAGATTCTTCCAGACGGTGCTCCAGCAAGCCCGCAGTCAAACGACTGAAACAAGTAAAAGAAATAAAGCAAAATATTACATTTGACAGAGTAATCTGAAGGCTAACAGGTTAAAAGGAATGTAAATATAATTAATTCATACTATATAATTAATTATAATTAATTCATACTGTATAGAAATATATTTAGTTTTATTCAAATGAGAATATTGTGTCGAAGTGTGCCAGACGTTCAATGAAGGCAACAAAGAAAAAACTCATTTCGAATTCAAATGTAATTCAATTGTTTTTGCTTTGTTTTGTTTTGTGTTTTTGTTCTTTTTTTAGCCAATTTTACATATTTCCTTATTTTTAAATATCTATAAATTATAAATAGTAGAACAGATGCTGCATACAAAACACAAACCACATAAGCTCCATCTATCATCTATCTCTTTCTTTCTCTCTCTCTCTCTCTCTCTCTCTCTCTCTCACACACACACACACACACACACACATGTAAGTATGTATGTATGTATGTATGTATGTATGTATGTATGTATGTATGTATGTATGTATGTATCGTTATTCAGTTCTGTTTCAAGATTTATCAATAGCGAAAGAACCAGTTTCTAACCGAGATCCAAGATTCCTTGATTGGAATCGCAGCATCAACAACAGGATCTTTTTCTTTGTATGCATGTATGTATGTATGTGTGTATGTATGTATGTATGTATGTATGTATGTATGTATGTATGCATGTATGTATGTATGTACGTGTGTATGTATGTATGTATGTATGTAGTATGTATGTATGTATGTATGTATGTATGTATGTATGTATGTTTTATGTATGTATTCCCTTGCATATAGTTGCATATCTAGACTGCTGGTATATATTTAAATGATAAACTTCTGGAAAGTTTTACAGATTTTTACAGTTCCAGTGATGGACTGGATCTGTAGTCTCCGAATTAGTTTTCTTCTTTCTGGTTCTGAGAAGCCTAATTTCTCAAGATTGATATTTAGGTAGTGTGTTACATATGCCAGAGTCCCAATAATTACAGGTATAAACCTGAACTTCTAATCTGGATAGAGTAACTACAGATTTATCAATAGTTCAACATAGGTGTTCTCTTTTTCCTGGGTAGCTAATTTCAACTGTACACAGTTTCCCTTCTCTATACCAAATCATTATTTCAGGTCCTCCACACCTGCACGTCCGATTTTGACGGCGCCATTATGTATGTATGTACATATGTATGTATGTACATATGTATGTATGTATGTATGTATGTATGTATGTATGTATGTATGTATGTATGTATGTACATATGTATGTATGCATGCATGTATGTATGTATGTACATATGTATGTTTGTATGTATGTATGCATGTATGTATGCATGTATGCATGTATGTATGTTTGTATGTATGTATGTATGTACATATGTATGTATGTATGCATATATGTATGTATGTACATATGTATGTATGTACATATGTATGTATGTATGTATGTACATATGTATGTTTGTATGTATGTATGTATGTATGTATGTTTGTATGTATGTATATATGTACATATGTATGTATGTATGTATGTATGTATGTATGTATGTATGTATGTATGTATAATGGTAAGTATATAGGTAGGTAGATAAGCAGGCAGGTATGTATGCATGAATGCATGATTGTATGTATGTATGCATTTATATATATAAGTATCTATGCAGGATTACTTTGACGAAGCAGTTTTTCTGTCTAAAAGCTTCTCGTGCAGTTTTGGCACGCCATATTTAAGGTCTTTATTGCTTTTAATAATTCAGGTGAGCAGCTTCTGTAAAACATGAGTATCTCGTGTCACTCTGCAGAATATTAATAACCAACCATTAAGTGCTTTCTTGGTATCTTCCCATTAAGAAGCCATATTTGTTTAATATTCCTCTCTCATTATATTCAACCATGTTCCATTTTGACCGAAATGCATGTTTTCTTTCTTGAATATGGACCAAATAATTAAATAGTTTCTTGGAGATTTAGCTGCTATATCGAGCATTTTGAAACACCACATAGAGGAAGATTGTGTTTTACGTTTTGTGTTGTTCGATTTTGCCTTTCTTTTTTCTAACTTCCATTACAGAAAAAAAATCAGTCATCTACTGAAATAGTTTTAAAAAATTATTATACTTTTCGCTTTGTACCATGCGATAGAGGGATCGGTGCAGTGCCCTAAAAAGTTCTTTGTGTTATTTTATAAATGTCTATTTTCACCTCTTAAGGTTTCTGATTCCATCTCCATCCTTCCAATGTCAAAGAAAACATGCACCGCAGTCGATTCTCTTTTGTTCTTTTGTCAGAAGGGAAAATCTGGCCCTTTACAGGATACCGATAATGGGGAAAAGAAAAAAAATGAAGATATCTTTAAACTGGGGACTGGCTCGAATGCTAGAAAGAATGAACTCCGTTAAAGTCTTCCAAGTTGCCAGATTGTGGTCATGGTAGAGTTGGTGGTGTTAAATTGAGTAAAGAATTAAGTCTGCCACCCAAGTAGTCCGTGATCGGATTTGAACGCAGAACGCAGTGGGAAGGAAGAAATATGACAAGATATCCCATCCGACACTCTTTTGTTCCCTCCAGTCTATGAGCCGAAATAGAAGTATGAAATGCAAACTTAATATTTCATGGATTTGAACTCTGAATGCAGTTGGCAGAAATAGAAACGAAACTGTATTTTGTCCGACGCTCGAATGAGTCAAACCAGTAATCACCTAAATCAGCCATATACCACCCATACTTGTCTTCTAGCGGCGTGAGCAATCAATAGTTACGAGATAAGAGCTTTCGTGTCGTATAAACCAAAGACCAGGAAGATGTGAACGATGTTCGTGTTGATGTCTCTCTCCCCTTCTGGGACCAATAAATTGGGTACCAGTCACGAATTGGAATCATGCGAACCATATCCTGAAATAAACAAATTATTCTCCAATGTGAAAATTTAACATTTATTTGCTTAATGATGAGCACTTGAGACCAAGCGGCAATTTTCAGGCAAAACGAAATAGTAGAGCTTTGAAGTTAAAAGATTATGTGAACATAAATTATTAATTTATAGATAATAATGACTTAAAAGACAGCTGGTAGAATCGTTAGCTGGTATTTCCGTCTGAACGTTCTGAGATCAAATTCCGCCAAGGCTAACTTTGTCTTTCATCCTTTCGGGGTCGATAAAATAAGAGGCAGTTGAACACCGGGGGATTGATGTAATTCACTTACTCCGCTCCCCGAAATTGCTGGCCTTGTGCCAAAATCGGAAATCAATATTAGCAATATTAGGATGGTATAAGGCAGCGAGCTGGCAGAAACGTTAGCACAACGGGCGAAATGCTAAGCAGTATTTCGTCTGTCTTTACGTTCTGAGTTCAAATTCCGCCGAGGTCGACTTTGCCTTTCATCCTTTCAGGGTCGATTAAATAAGTACCAGTTACGCACTGGGGTCGATATAATCGACTTAATCCGTTTGTCTGTCCTTGTTTGTCCTCTCTGTGTTTAGCCCCTTGTGGATAATAAAGAAATAGGTATAAGGCGGCGAGCTAGCAGAATAGATGTGAACTCTGTCCTTGAGCAAGACACTTCAATCCACGTTGTTCCAGTTTACTTAGCTGACAACAATTACTTGTACCTGTAATTCAAAGGACCAGCCTTGTCACATTGTGTCGCACTGAATCTCCCTGCGAACTATGTTAAGTTTGTGGAATGCTCAGCCACTTGCACGTTAATTTCACGAGCTGGCTGTTCCATTGTTCGGATCAACTGGAATGCTCGTCGGTGTAACCGACGGCCTGTTTATTCTTATTAGGAGGGCGTATCATCATTAAATAACCAATGAAATACAGTTAATTTTACGAAAAAAACATATATCCGTCCAAACTAGCCCCTCATTTGAATTAACATGTGTGTAGTATTGGTATAAGCAGTTGCTCTTTTCCGCCTCAAGTTACTGTTTATAATGTCATCTAGACTTAAATTAATTATTAATTAAAGCTAACGAAAATCTAATTCTGATTAAATAAAGAGAAACTGAATTCTGGTTCTAGCGTTTCTTTGTATCTGTGTTACGTAATTAGGTGTTGATTTGTATTAATTAAGTTATAACAACGTTTTCTCGAAATCAAATTCATTAGATTGTGCTGAATTGTCATAAAATGTATATTTAAAATATCAATTTTAAATGTCTTAATTAGAAACTAGGAATGAACAAATCGCTATTTAGTGCACTTATACCAAACATACATACATACCCGCGCACACACACACACACACACGTACCACACGCACATACACGTACCACACGCACATACACACGCGCACAAGATTATGTAAATGTACATTATCCTGTGCAAATTGAGCAAGACGAACATTCTTTTAAAAGAATTTATGCAATAATATATATTTTTAAATCGTTACACGCGTTAAAAAAATGCGTAGAAATACCTTTACGAATTAATATAGAATAGCCTGTCCCTTGGGTTTCTTCCACTCAACTAAGAGGTAAACTGGCAGAGCCGTTAGCGAGTTGAATAGACAATTCTTTCCACTTCTCTGTTCACTGAGTTCGAACTATGTCGAGATCAAATTTGTCTTTTTGGGGGGAGTCTATAATAGACCAATTCAGCATTTGGGGTCTATTCATTTATCTCTTCTTCCTTCTCTCGTTCTTTCAAACCTGGAGAAAAACTGACTCGGCCAATGTACACTGCATGTTAAATCACACACAGAATGTTTGTTTTTATGCTAAGTTATAATAAAAACAATTGAACATTAAACTGTAGAATTACTCACTACTTTTGCAGAGGACACACAATTTTTCAACAAGCATAAGCATGGTGACAATGACTTCGAACTGCTATGCTATATTTCGTCGGACTTTCCAACTTCGGGACTTCAAAGTCTCTGAAATCACGTGATGTAGTAGTTCCACCACCGGTGATAGACAATTTTCGTCTGCGATACATGTTTGTGCTTTGAAGCACTAAATGCCTATACGCTATGGTCTTCCAAAACGAATACTGCAGTATTACGGCGTTCTTACAGTACTGCCACGCTATGTCGAATATAAAGATTGATATGCCTATGTATATATATACGTAAAAATGGTGATCATATTGTATATATGTATATGTATGTATATGTATATATATATATATATATATATATATATATATATATATATATATATATATATATATATATAGGTAAACAGTAAAAATAATTACAGACATGGACAAGAACATGAAACACCACAGAGACGACACAAGAACCACAGGACGGGACATTCGAAGCCCTCAGTCATCAGTCAAGAACCAGATCATCTTAGCAATTTCGGCTGATTAAATATATATATATACATTCAGAAATGTAAGGGTACGTGGACTGTTGGCGATTTTTCCTTATTTTTCCTTCTTTCTCTTTGGACTCTCCTGTTTCCGACGAAGAGCCATGCTCGAAACGTTAACAACTCTTCGTATTCGAGTACTGCCATCGCCTGATCGAAAGTCCGACACATGCGAAGGCTTTGACCAGCCATCTTTGTGTTAGACCTTACTTTCTTTTCAAGCGATGCCTGTGCATGATGATTGTTTATAGCGGGGAAAAGATTTGTACAAATCCAATCCCACTCTCTGAACATGGACGACATAAACTCGAAAAGAAGAACTAGTCTACATCATCGAATATTGTCAGTGTCGCAGGTTTTCTCTCGGAGTTTCCCTCTCCTACAGAGGAAAACAACAGAGCTCCCCCCCCCCCACCACCACCACCACAGTGGGCCAAACTCGTGCCTGGATACCAACTCAGGTATTTCCACGTCTCCGCCCATACATACATTCATATGTACACATATAGTACACATATCTCATGTCACCCGTGGGTGCTACTGGTAACATATAACCTAGTAACACCTGTTGCATGATCGGGTCGTCGGCGACTAAACTGGCCACCCCATCAAGCTTGCTTGGTGAGGAGGGTGATTGTTGGTCACCCTACAGGATGAAAAATAAGACCTATCAAAGGGCGGAAGAGCTCATGAGCAGTCAACATACATACATAATGCTTACATACATACATACATACATACATACATACATAATACATAATGCATACATACATACATACATACATACATACTACATACATACATACATACATACATACATACATACATAAATGCATGCGTCTCTGCGTGCAAAAAGTTCAGTTTCTATAGCGAGATTATAATTTCACATTTATACCAACAACAACTGTTGCACTTGGTTTCGTAAGCAAATGGCCAAGTGACAATCTGGAAAAGCTTGGGCTTTCGGAAAGGGAAACCAAACATCTTACACGCAAATTGCAAATAAAATCTGTAAGCGGAATACTAAAAACTTACTATTCCGAGCAAGATTTTCTCAAGTTCAAAACTTGAATTTGTTTTTTGTTTATAATATTCCAGCTGCAGCGCTTTGTATCTTTGCTAGAAATCATCTCCTTCTTTACAGGAAAACTTCAATTAAAAATTAAAAACAGAAAATGCGTACAACATGCATACACGCCTGTATGCATACAAAATGCGTCGAATCTAATTTGCCAAAATCTTTAGTGATTCATTTTCGTTTTTGTTTGTTTTGCTATATGTCTTTTATTATTTCTGACTATTTATTTTGTGATTATATATAAAGATGCATATGTGTGTATGTGTCTGTCTGTCAGTGTATGTGTGTATCTGAGTGTGAGTGTGTGTGTGCGCGCGCGCGCGCGAGTGTGAAGTAGTTGTATTACGAAGGGATATGGTTTTCTTTCGTTTCCTTTAAATTATCATAGACGTAAGTGGCCTCAAACAATAAGCTATTTATGCATTTCCTGTTTAATATTTCATAACATGTAGACGCAGCTTGATTTGACATATTGTGTGTCATTAGCTCAAAGTGTTCGATAATCAATTATCGATCTTCTTTACGTGTAGTTCACCAAGGAGGAAGTTGACGATTATCTTCCTCATTTTCAATCAGAAAGAGAGTAAGTGGGAGGGAGAGAGGAGAGAGAGGGAGGGAAAAAGACGTATATTTAATTTAGAGATGAGATTATGGATAGGTGCAGGCATGGCTGTGTGGTAAAATGTTTGCTTCCTAATCACGTAGTCTCGAGTTCAGGCCCTCTACAAGGGACCATGAGAAGGTGTCTTCTATTATAGCCTTTGGCCGACCAAAGCCTTTTACGTGGAATTGGCAGACGTAAACTGAAAGAACCCTGTATATTTATGTGTGTGTGTCTTTCTTTGTGATTTTCCTCCACCACTGCTTGACAACCGGTGCGTTTACCTCCCCGTAACTTAGCAATTCGATAGAGTAAGTACCAAGCTTAAAAAATAAGTACTGAGGTCGATTTATTCGTCTAAAAATTCTTCACGTTGGTGCCCTAGCATAGCCGCAGTCTAATGATTGAAACAAGCTTCTTCCGTTGCTCTAAGCAAATCAGTTTCATGATTATGCGGAGGGCTTTCCCTTTTATTTTTAATATTATGCTTTGTATTATCATAAATGTGTTCTGCTTCATTTATTTTCCCAGAGTACTTAAATTTCTGAATATTACTTTTAAATTTTTACAGATGATTGAAAATAGGTTTAAATGAAAAAAATTATTATTAAAACTCCTTTACTTTAAGTAGAAACGGAAATACTCGGTGTCCTATAAATAGGACACTAAGACAATGTGATATAGCTTATTTAAGGTTTTCATTTAGTGTCCTATTTATAGGACAGTGGGACTTAATGGGTTAATGATGTATAGAGATAGACACGGACACCATATATATGAAATATTATCTTCTTAGACAATTCTTTTAACGTTCGTTCATTAACCGGCTTTAAATGGGGAAATTTCCTTAGTTAATTACAGACAGAAAAATAAGCACGTGCTTATGGCATCAAGGGACGGGGCACCACAGAAATGAAAATGGCTTACGGCATGAAAGAAATCACTTTAAACATGCTAAAATAATATTCGTAATGCCTTATCTCTACTAAATATAGAAGCAGAAGTTTTATGTAAAATTAATTTTAACAATATCATCGAAGACTTTGTAATCAATTTTTTTTTTTTAAACCGAGAAAATTTTCAAATACAAATAAAATGGAAGCATACAAAAATAAACATCATTTTCCATCTTGCTGTGAATTTTGTTTCATTCTGAAAAATAAAAATTTATTTTATGGTTTATTATTGTTTATATTTTGAATTATTTTTGTTTACATTTTGAACCGTTTACATATACTTGAGGGTACCAAAATCTTTTAAGTGCTTAGGGCTTCTATGGGCCTTAATCTGGCCCTGATTACAGATATCCTTAAAATTAATAAACCATGTGATTTAACACCACAAGAATAAATTCACTCACATTTATACAACAGGTGAAGCGGGAATTAAGAATACGGAACAAAATCTAAAAGACCGATGAGAAAATATAAACGATTCTTTGAAAGAATATCTCGAATATAGTCGTGTCGTACAAGAAATACTTTTCGGTATTTACACACAGAAACACTCACAAATACAGATATATACACATCCACCTCACCAAAGACATATACGCACACACGCACCCATAACCACACGCGAACACACTCATATACACACATACACCCATACATGCCCAAATATTTGTTTTTATGTATGTGGCTGTGTGGTAAGAAGTTTCCTTCCCAGCCACTTGGTTCAGGGTTCAGTCCCACTATGTGGGGCTTTAGGCAGGTGGCTCATACTATAGCCTCAGGCAGACCAAAGCCTTGGTAGGCAGAAACTGAAAGAAACCCGCTTTGTGAGGGGGGTATGCATGTATCCCTCAGTGTGTATGTGTGTGTTTTTGCGTCGGTTTTTGTCTGTCAACACCATTTGAGAACCAGTGACGGTGTGTTTACGTCCCGTAACTTAGCCATTTGGCAAAAGAAAACGATTCAGCAGCAGACTTCAATTCGTTGACTAAAATTCTTCAAGGCAGTGCTCCAGCAAGGCCGCAGTCTAATGACTGAAACAAGTAAATGAATAAAAGAATATATATCGAGTCATATTAGAGCTTATTTTTACATAAATTTTATAGTACATGCATTTTTTACTTGTCTCAGTCATTAGACTGCGGCCATGCTGGGGGACACTGCCTTGAAAGACTTTCTAGTTAAACGAATCGACCCCAGTACTTATTTTTTAAAAGCTTGGTACTTAGGCAATCCGTCTCATTTGCTGGGTCCAGAACAATTTCTCACTGCACAGCCATCTCCAACTCAAAATGAGATAACTACGACTTTCCATGAAAATAGGATTGTGTGCAGCTGCCAACATCAGATCCATTAAGTTTACACTCCATTATATTGGCCACCAAGCTACCATAGATTTATCGAACTGATTGAAAATATGCACTGTGTATGTAGTATATCGATCTGTGTATGTAAGTATGTATGTATGTATGTATGTATATATGTATGTATATATGTATGTATATATGTATGTATATATGTATGTATGTATGTTTGTATGTATGTATGTAAGAGAAATAAATGCAAATTAAAAATTCTCATAGAAATAGACCCATGGTAAACACTGATGTGGCTATTAAAATTCAAAACAGAACGTGTGTAAAATGTGGAAGGGCGTGCCTCTCAGTTGGAGGTCTTAAAATACATGTTAAGAGAGTGCTTATGGTGGCTGGTGGCACCTGCTTCTCCTGCCAGCCAGCACAGTTGTCTAGTATGTAATAAAATGTGTAAAAGCTTGGCCGGGCTTAAAAGTCATATAAGGGCATCACATGGCAATAATCATGAATCATTTCAGTAAGTCTTCTTGGTAATGGCTTTTCTCGTGTAACGAGGATGCAGCTGTGTGATGTATGTATGTATGTATGTATGTATGTATGTATGTATGTATGTATGTATGTATGTCTGTATGTATGTATGTATCTATGTGATTGTGTGTGAGTGGTCAGGTTGAATTAAGAAACGTATCTTAGGAGACACGAAACAACTCCATTTTGAAAACAAATAGAAATATAATAGACTGAGAACTTATTGGAAACGCATTTGGATGCATGCCAAACTTTAACCTCACATACTGTCTCTTCGCATTAAACGTTTTGTTTTAATATACCTTTACAATTTTATGTTCAATAAAATCTCTCTAATTTTACATTTTGGAAGTATTCTCAGAGAAATTGTAGCACACTTAAATTTTTTTCTTCATTATTCCAAGCTTAAGGTGAAGTTGTAGCGAATATATTTTCTTCAGCTCAACCAAAATATATAATTGGCAGATATTTCTTTCAAGAATGCATGAAGATATGTTTGGCGAATTTTCTTCCATTATGGCGCCCTATAATAGCTTGCCAGTGTAAGAGACATATAAAACATCAGTATATGGTGAATTCTATTTACATATCTCTTACCATAAGCAATTATATTAAGATTTGCATAGAGATTCTATGGTGATCATTGCATTGAGTTACGTTAACAAGGATCTTCATGTTGAATTAAGATTTAAAATATCTCTAAGTTAACAGCTTTTAAACTTCGAGATGACGGCTCCATAGCTTCCAACATGTCTTTTAGATAAACTTGCAGAATGTACATTAACGTCAGAACAATAACAGAGATATCATTCACTTTGAAATAAAGAGCTAAATCGAAATTTCGATTTTTATAGTAACCCACTTTTGTATTTTCTATATGCAGTAACTTTTTTTCAGACGAGAAGCAAAAGATTCTGCCTGTATATAGCGCTTGCATCTTTTAAAGATCTGTTTCACTTTGGTTTCCTTTGTGACAGAACTAAGAATCTAAGCTACAAACATTAAAAAAAACGCCTGGTTGGTTTTCCTTTTTTTTCTTCCTTTCTCCACTCATGTTGATAGTTTAGTTAGGATATGTTTTAATCTTAGATGAAATATAGAATCTTAAATATGATAGCTAAACCAAATTCTAAAAAAATGAAAATATCTCAATAAATGTACGTGCCAGGGGAAAATGTCCAAACTGCAAAATATACCAGAAAAATATCTAAAATCATGTCTTGTGAAAATTATTTGTTGACATTTGTATAGAAACTAAAGATATTATTTGTAACTTTATAAATTGTCCACAGCTGTTTCTTCGTAGATTTTCTCGTTGTTCAGTGTTAAGTGGACAACGGTGTTATATAATATCTTTTGTGCTAACACTAGAGAAATTTTGTGATAATCGATGGGTATCATGAAAACTAGCAGTAATAGAAATCGTTGTTAATCAACAAACAATTATGAATAGTGTGTTTAAATTTGTATCTCTGCATCAAATGACACTCTAAAAAATATTAAATATCTTAGAAGCTATATTTGTTATAATATTCGGGAAGAATATCTAATCCTGGTTTTCAATTTATCTATATCTTCTATAGAAAAATAAATCAGAGGTGACGACGGCTTTTCATTTAATTAATTGCTTTGTTAAAGATAGAAAGCATGTGTGAAATAAATTTCAATGAAAACCGGTTCAGAATGAAGACGTGAAGGAGGAATGTAGCAAGAGGCGGTAAGATATGATGAGGGTAAAATTTCTCTGTGACACGTTATTCAAGTTTTGTCGGGTGCCAAGAACTTGAAAAGATTTGTTACGCCACTAGAATGAAGCAGCCGAGTTGGCTCGGCTTAAACGACTCCATATTGAATTTACATTATATAAAGAAATAGTTGATGACCGAAAGTAATTCATAGCCGAATCCTACTGAGTGTTGTTGAATTCTGTTATAAATAAACGGCGAAAAACTAAGTACATTAAAACATGTAGCTACCAAATTTAGTGCGTTTGATTCAAAATATCAATATTTTGACAATACTGATAAATTGAAGAGTTTAGAATTTTTGAGAGTCAAGTAATCTAATCAGATATGATTCAGTGTAGAACTAGACTTGCACAGAAGTTTCATTCATTCAGGCACTTACAAAGATAAGAGTACTCATGGTGGGTAAATTCAAATTGCAAACCATTGACCATCAAAATGAACTTAAATTGATAATGATGTGCTTCATTTATCATTAATTGTCTACATTGTTAATATGCTTTCAATACATATTCTAGTCTTACTTGTAACTAGTGCAGTTGCAGATAGACACGCTTGCCAACACAAGCATAAACCATACTTTGTCTTCGCCAATTAGTGATGACGGAGAGTCTAAGTTAGCTTTGCTCTCCATCGAAGGATATTTGCTAGTGAAAGAGTTTATAGTAAAATAACATACAGCTTTGCCAGTATGGCGCCTTGATGAAAGAAATAGTTGTAGTTATTGCAAACAACTATCCTACGGCATTGTTTGGTTTTCATTTTGCAGTTAAAATATTGAATAACTCAATAAATTTTTGTGTTGTTTTCATATTAACCATGGTTTATATTTATGTGTTCATTAATTTTTGATTTTAAATGCAAAATATTTATTATGTACTTCCTTAAAAATTACGTATTTCCAATTGTTTTGACTGTAAGTAAAGAATAACAATTATGTACTTCCTTTAAATTGTATCTTTCTTGAGTTTTGACTTTAAATGCAAAATAACAATTAAGTTGTTCCAACGAATCAGTGTCTTTGTATTTTGATTTTTAGATACACAATGAAAATGTATTATGAATTAAATTATGAATTAAATTGCCCTGAAACCAATTTATGTGCACGTCGCCGGCATCCTTACTTCAGAAACTCACTAAACTCGTGACATGTATGCATACACACACACACACACACACACAACACACACACACACACACACACATACACATACACACACACATGCATCTAATGACGTGATGGAAATGGTACAAGAGTAACCGTATATCTATGCACCTACACATATAACTGCATGCACACACCTCAATATTAATATACGTACACTTGTTCTATTGTGTATTACAAATATTGTATATCATATATTATTTTAATTATATTGGTGGTGGTATTCTTTTGTGTGTTGTCATTTTTAGAGGTTGGTGCAGGTGGCATATTGGCGTACAGTTTATTGTATTTAGAAAAAGATGATATTGTGGATAACGGTGGACGGAGGCTAATTGAAATACTGCAGTTATAATAATAGCTGTCCAAGAACATGATATGTGGAGTAGAAAAACGAGGGCCACCTGTATTAAGACACGGCAGCATATTATAGGGGTATTGGTAGTCTAACAAATTTACTACAGCACTTATGTTTGTTTGTGGTGGATAAATTCAAGTTGTAAACCATTGACCATCAAAATGTACTTAATTTGATAATGATATTATTGGGGTATTGGTATGCTAAGGTATGCAGAGGAGTTGTTGGTCACATTAAAGATGTAATATGAAAATGACTTTTTGTTACCTTAGCGTACAACTAACTAATAATTCTTTATTCTATAGGCACAAGGCCTGAAATTGTAGGGGGAAAGGGGCTAATCAATTATATTGACCCTGGTACCCAACTGGTGTTTATTTTATCGACCTCAATATTCGACTGGTACTTTTTTTAACGACTCTGAAAGGAGGGAAGAATTTGAACTCAGAACATAAAACCAGAAGAAATACTGCTTAGCATTTCGTCCGGCGTGTTAACGATTCAGCCATCTCTCCGACTTTGACGACTGAAATAATAATAGATTGTTGCAAAATATACTCAGTTGGCCAAGTACATGTCCTTTCGACGATGAGGACTAATTCTAATTCTAATTCAGAGTTTAACAAATTAAGTGGCTGGATCAGTATACTCTATTTTCAGACAAACACAGAAATTCGAAATAATTGGGGTAAAAATGTGCAGTTTTGATGATTAAGGAAATGGTCTTAAAAAATAAATATCTTTGTTATTTAGATTTCAAATATACTTTGAGAGTGTGGTGTATTCCATATTCGTATCTAAAGGAGTTACTATGTTGGTCGAATTTTATTTGAAATATTTTTTTCCATCAGAGAGATGTATTTTCTCGAGGGGGTGCGTCGTTGTTATTTCTGATCGACACCAGTACTTTTTTTTCAAGTCTGGTACTCTTATCATCTCTTTTGATGGGCCGCTAAATTACGGAGACGTAAATACACCAACGCCAACGCCAGTTGTCAAGCGATGGTGAGAGACAAACACACAAATGTGTGTGTCTTCGTGTGTGTATATAACAAGCTTCTTTCTGTTTCCGTCTATCAAATCCCTAGTCTTTGGTCAGCTTGAGCCAATAGCAAAAGACACTTGGCGAAGGTGCCACACAGTGGGACAGAACCCTGAACCATGTGACAGAGAAACAAACCTCTCACCATACAGCCACGCCCGTTCCTATATATTCTATAGCTCATGAGAGTCAGGATGGCTTTATAGCTATTGTGTATGTAAGTGTTATATAAGGGCTCGTTTGACTTTATTCAAATGTTTGTTCTGCATGTGGTGTTAATGTTTTCTTCTTTAAATACGCTTGCAATTCAGATTAGGGGGAAAAAACAATGCAACCCTTACCAAACTTGCTTCCTTTTGGGATAACATCCTGTTAAGAATAGAAGATACCATAATTAAATTTCTATTCTCTAATAGAATTTCTGCCCCTTGTTTTCGCTCACAGTCGTATCTTGGTTTACTGTCAGATATTTCGCCCATGTGTATTGACTCATTCATTGATTTGTTATTAGCGAACAACTGTTATTTATTCTGAAATTCTGTGCGTTACACTTCTGTTATAAATATATTTACATCAGACATAAATATAAACCAATATCAGTACCAAACAACTATTTCATTTTAGTTACCTCACAAATATAAACAGAAAATAACATTGGGATTTAAAATTTGAACGACATCGACCATAACTAAATACAGTACAATATTAAACAAAATTCAAGGGGGAGAGGCTAACTGTCCCCACCGACGGTTTGGAAACATTTACTGTGGTATCGTTAAATGTTTTAGAAGCGTATGTAGATGCGAGTAAATCTGGACATTCTTTCGAGTCTCCCAGTCTTTGATCCAGCTGTACATCTAAAATGTGACGGCTAAAGAGAGAAAGAGAGAAAGAGCTGCACTATCGGTTGATACTAATTTTAAGCTGAACATTCTGAAGTGATATGAAATAAACGGCCTTGTTCAAGAACACAACTCAGCACGCAGTTCAGGAATTGAGCCTGCGTCATTATAATTTTTAGTCAAATATCCACACCACATGGCCACGTGCCTTCGTATCCGAAACCAGCGAAACTTCAAATCAACCGATGCCAGGTAGATAATAATAACGGACAACAAAAACCATCACTTTGTCATTGTAAGGAAATTCAATCAAAAATCGTTAATTCAGATTTCATTTCAAGGTTGTCACTTGTTCACCAAACTCCAGTCTCTTGGTAGGTCTTCAATTTCTGAAAGAAAATACCGAAAACAATTAAATGGCGTACGGTTTCTCATGAATGAATAGATGTAATTATAGACCAATATATCTATTACTTGCTAAAGAAAATATGTGTACATTGTCAAAGTTGTTTTGTCAGAAATAATTCTAAAAAGTTTTTAAATAAATACACACAAACAAACGAAGACATGCACATACTTACATAAATGCAAACTAATACACGTGGGCCACAAAAGCATAAAACCAATATAAATACACAAACACATAGAGAAACATATAAACCTACTTCATACATAGAAAATGTATACATTGAGCTTATAATTCTCTCTTTCTCACTTTCTCTCTCCTCCCCCCTTCACTGTATGCTTATTTATCTATAGCTTTCTTTCTCACTCTTATGTATGTACCGTATTTGATGGCCTGTAAGACGGATGAGTGCATAGGACGTACCCTAGCCCAGGTTATACTTACGTAAAAATTTACTGCATCCACATTCGATATAAACATACCGTAGGCGATTGTTCACAAACAGATGGCAGCATACGTTTTGTGAACATACCGTTTTGAGCGAGTTCTGAGTCTACATAGAGTACATTGGACGCAGGGGAGAGGGTGGGTAAAAAAAAGGTGCGTCTTATAGGCCATCAAATACGGTATGTATGTATGTATGTATGTATGTATGTATGTATTATGTATGTATGTATGTATGTATGTATGTATGTATGTATGTATTTATGTCATTATTCAGTTTATTTCAAGATTTCCCGCCAATAGAGAAAGAATCTGTTTCTAAGCTAGATCCAAGGCTCCTTTATTGGAATTTTTCAACATCAGCAACAGGGTATTTTTGTTTGTATGTATGTATGCATGCATGTATGTATGTATGTATGTATGTATGTATGTATGTATGTATGTATGTATGTATGTATGTATGTATGCAGTGTGTTACAATATATGTACATACATACATATATATATGTGTGTGTGTGTATACATATATATATATATATATATATACACTCAAAATATGGGGGTTTAGTTCGCAGGTGATCTAAACGATTAGGTACGCTAGGTAAGTGCTGTAACGACTCCAAGGTTATAGCCGAGACGGTAGTTATGGAACCATTGCAGATTTCCGATGAAGTGGATATATAATTGCTAAAGAAGACATACATATTATTATTAGTAATAGTAGGAGAAAAGTTTTGGAGCCCTAGTAATCCGTTACAGAACTTACCTAGCGCACCTAACCGTGTAGATCACTTGTGAACTAAACCTCAAAAACTTTTTCTTATACTATTACTAATAATAATGTATATGACTTGAGATGCTTGTTGTCCTCTTTAACAATTATATAAATATCCTTTTATTCTTTTATTTGTTTCAGTCATTGACTGCGGCCATGCTGGAGCACATATATAATTTAATTATTATTCAGTTTTGAAGGTTTATAACACGTGTAAAAGATCATACCTTGGACCCTCAAAGTACTCCTTTTTATCATTAATTGATCTTCTTTCTAATGAGAATACCACACTAGCCAGGTAGTACATATCGACCCCAGGACTTATTCTTCGTAAGCCCAGTACTTATTCTATCGGTCTCTTTTGCCGAACCGCCAAGTAAAGGGGGCGTAAACATACCAACATAGGTCGTGAAACGATGGTGGGGTGACAAACACAGACGCACAAACATACAAACACTTCACACACACATATATATATGTGTGTGTGTATGTGTGCATGTATGTATGTATGTATGTATGTATGTATGTATGTATGTATGTATGTATGTATGTATGTATGTATGTATGTATGTATGTATGTATGCAGTGTGTTACAATATATGTACATACATACATATATATATGTGTGTGTGTGTATACATATATATATATATATATATATACACTCAAAATATGGGGGTTTAGTTCGCAGGTGATCTAAACGATTAGGTACGCTAGGTAAGTGCTGTAACGACTCCAAGGTTATAGCCGAGACGGTAGTTATGGAACCATTGCAGATTTCCGATGAAGTGGATATATAATTGCTAAAGAAGACATACATATTATTATTAGTAATAGTAGGAGAAAAGTTTTGGAGCCCTAGTAATCCGTTACAGAACTTACCTAGCGCACCTAACCGTGTAGATCACTTGTGAACTAAACCTCAAAAACTTTTTCTTATACTATTACTAATAATAATGTATATGACTTGAGATGCTTGTTGTCCTCTTTAACAATTATATAAATATCCTTTTATTCTTTTATTTGTTTCAGTCATTGACTGCGGCCATGCTGGAGCACATATATAATTTAATTATTATTCAGTTTGGAAGGTTTATAACACGTGTAAAAGATCATACCTTGGACCCTCAAAGTACTCCTTTTTATCATTAATTGATCTTCTTTCTAATGAGAATACCACACTAGCCAGGTAGTACATATCGACCCCAGGACTTATTCTTCGTAAGCCCAGTACTTATTCTATCGGTCTCTTTTGCCGAACCGCTAAGTAAAGGGGGCGTAAACATACCAACATAGGTCGTGAAACGATGGTGGGGTGACAAACACAGACGCACAAACATACAAACACTTCACACACACATATATATATGTGTGTGTGTATGTGTGCATGTATGTATGTGTGTATGTATGTATGTATGTATGTATGTATGTATGTATGTATATATATATTGTCTGAAAATGGAATTAATCTGTATTTCTAACCAATTTGGATTCGATATCGTAGTAAAGAGTAAATTATGTTTTTCATATTTTTCCATCATAGTCGTAGGCTCGTGGTACTGCACTTTCATGTTGTGTAGAGAACCTTGAAAAAACATCATTTACAGGTTTGTTTCACTTATGCACCAGTATTTTTGACTAGATTAGCGATCAGAAAATACTTTTTACTGCTCACCATTAAGTTTCCGTTGCTCTGAACGTGTATAAGTAAAGTTATCAACTTGGATGTAAGAATCCACAGTCTGATACTGGAAAAGTTTTACACCAAAAATAATTGAAATGCTGCAATCCTGCGCTCTATACTGCCTTATGTTGTAGCATAGTAATTTTGTTACGTTGAAGATATATATTTCCTTCAATGTTTATTTATATAAATTGGCTGTCATCCAGACTTTCCAAATAGGTAAACTAATGTATACGTTATTGTATCTAAGTTTGGACTAAGTACATTTGAATTTATCCTAGGGCTACTTTCATCGCTAGAAATTTTCTTTCGAATGGTGATTCTCCAGTTTTTGTCGTAAATAACATAACTGTTAAGTTGTATTACTGTCTGCATTCCCATCTTTCCCGAATACTATAATTACGATAGATAAATACTTATTTTCCAGTAAAATGTTATCTTCTTCCTCACACTAGACTTCATTTAATGTATTATATATTTTTGTGTTTAGATTTTCTCCTACGAAATTATCAATATTTCGAATAATTTCATTCAAACAGCCTCGACTATATCTGTTATTTATTCCAATGTCGTTTCTATCTCTGAAATCTATTGTCATTTCGACATTTATTAAACGCTCATTAATATACTTAACCAGGCACTCTGAAATAATAAGCGGCAAGTCTAATTTGGTCTTGGCTGCAAAGGTAACAGATTATACGGTCTTATGTTATCTTTGAAGTTTCGATAGTGTGTATGATCTAGATTATTCATTAAATCTTGCAAATATTCGAGGAATTCCTGCTGATGTTAATACAGCATTTTATCCCTATGATGACAACAGTTGATAAATTTTCCATCAGTGAGAAGTTTTGGTAAAAAGTTTATTGAACTAAAAAATCATGGCAAACAATTTACTTTTCTTCACAAGAAATTTTATCGTTTTTACATTATTTACCTTGCGGTGATTCTCAGAACACTTATCTTTTCTCTGTCGATCTTTCTTTCATTTTCTTCCTACATGTCTTCTGGGAACACTTGAATAAAGATGCCTGTGACAGTAGTTTCGCTTTTATGTTGAGATATTCTTGTGATATGTCAGTGAAATACAGAGCAAACAAATGTCATTCATTGAGTCACAATAAGCGTTAAACTCGACGACATTGTATTTTAAGTCGTTCGCTGTGAAAAATATGGACTTTGCCCTCAGTTGTTTCATATTCTCAGCAATGTCAGCACTGTAGAGTCACTTCAGCATTTGCATTTTTTCTCTTCTATTTCTATCCTTCTCCATTCTGAAATTTCAACTTGCGACATCCTTTTTGCTCTTTCCTGTAATTCTTATATTATGCATTCTTCTTTCCTCAATTACTTCTACTATTCCTGAAAACCTCTCTCTCTCTCTGTCGTTGATTTTCTTTTATTGCATTTTGTGAAAAATTTCCTCTTTTGTACACAACTCTTTCTCTTTCTTTTCTTCTCCTTCCCAGAATTCTCTTTGTGATACATAATATCATTTCATATATATGTTTCTTAAAATCTCGTCTCTCCTCCTGGCCTAGCGTTTATATTCATTTTCTTGCCATAATTTCTGTTTCCTGTCTCGCAAATTTGCAGTTCTCGCAGACGTAATTTCTCTTAAACTTTATTCTTTTTTTTGTCTTCCTTTCTCTTTCCGTAGCTATTCTTCCTGAATTTCATCGATTTTGTCGTTTCGTGAAGCAATTACTTGAAAAACCTTTCACATGCGCTTCTTTCATTCAATATATAATCCAAAAATAAAAGATCCACTTCCCTCGGGTATGATATCTGAACTATTTAGAACTTTTATTTATACTGATACTCATTAGAGTTGGTGCAAAAAAAACAAGCAAATTAAAAGTAAACATAAAGTATAAAATGTTAACCCGGGAAAATCTTTTTGATTTTTCTTGTTCAGTGTTATTGATTCATTAAATAATGGTTTTAAAATCTTTATACACGTTATCATGGTACTCCGTCGGTTACGACGACGAAGGATCCAGCTAACCCGATCAACGGAACAGCCTGCTCGTGAAATTGACATGCAAGTGGCTGAGCATTCCACAAACACGTGTACCCTTAATGTAGTTCTCGGGGAGAGTGTGACAGGGCTGGCCCCTTTGAAATACAGGTACAACAAAAACAGGAAGAAAGAGTGAGAGAAAGTTGTGGTGAAAGAATACAACAGGGTTCGCCACCAGCCCCTGCTGAAACCTCGTGAAGCCTTTTCGGTGTTTTCGCTCAATAAACATTCACAACGCTCGGTCTGGAAATCAAAACCGCGATCCTATGACCGCGAGTCGCTGCCCTAACCACTGGGCCACTGCGCCTCCACATGCACGTTATATACCAACAATATCTATGTCATCTAAACTTTCAGTTAATTCTTGGAACTTGTATTCTATCACACTCTCACCTCTCACTCTTTCTCTTTCTTTCTATTGTTTTCTGTTACATCATCTCTCACCGTCACCATAAACTGACTATTGTTTGTCTGGGTACGCAGTTTTAAAATTATTATTTATAATGAAACATAAGGCGGCGAGCTGGCAGAAGCGTTAGCACGCCGGGCGAAAAAAAACTACTTAGCGGCATTTCGTCCGTCCTTACGTTCTGAGTTCGAATACTGCCGGGGTCGACTTTGCCTTTCATCCTTTCGATGTTGATAAAATAAGCACCAGTTGAGCACCGGGGCCAATGTAATCGATTATCCCCTTCCCCAAAAATTTTAGGCTTTGTGCCTATATTGGAAAGGATTATTTATAATGAAACATTAATTCGTGCCATGAAAAGGCATAACGAATTTTAGAAAAACAAATTATATAAAA
>NC_043006.1:32258484-32265984 GCF_006345805.1 Octopus sinensis | reverse complement strand
TTTAATATAAAATGTCTTTATTTTAACAAAAAAACATATTAATTATATATATATTATATATATATATTATATATATATATAATATTATATATATATATATATACAAATAAATGAAAGAATGGAGTTGAACGACGAATTAACAAAATTCCTTTGTTCAACTCCATTCTTTCATTTATTTGTATTTAAAAAAACACACAAATTTCCACACGATAGCACGTGATCTCTGCCCTAGGCATGTAGCTTCAACCGTGTTTTTCTGACGTGAATTTGCTACCAGGTATCGGTTAACGAATTACATAAGATAATTCATTCAACTACTCAATTATATATATTATATATATATATATATATATATATATATATATATATATATAATATATTAAGGTATGTAGAAAAATACAACATGGACAAGAACGTATAACTCTTAGAAGACGATACAATAAACACGGACAGGACATTCGAAACCCTCAGTCTTCAGTCAAGAACCGGATCATCGTAGTAATTTCGGCTGATTAATCTTGAGATTACTATAGATCACGGCCAGCCCTCCAAGAAAAACTAAGCAACGAGCATTAGAAAAACTAAGCTGGGAGCGTAGATTTCCTGGAAGAAGGATCGAATGCATGCGGACACCAGGACAGCAAAAGGGACGAATATAAAAAAACAAAAAAATAATGGAATACAGAAACATGAAATACAGAAGCATTAACGGTGAAAACAACAACAAGTGTCTTACGACTGATATATATATATAAACCCTATTCACAGGCCTCTCCGGTGGTCTTTACCGCGATGACGGCCTTTTCGCCCTCCACAAAATAAACCCCAGGACCACGGATGGGTTCCGGAAGAATCTTTACACCTTCTTTAAAAACTTAGGCCTTAGGATTACCTTAGAATCCAACTTAACTAAAGCTAACTTCCTTGATGTCACCCTCGACTTAAAAACCTCACTTTATTACCCGTACCACAAACCGAATGAATCCCTTAAATATTATAGATATTAATTCCAACCACCCCAAAAAATATATAGATAACCTAGTAAAAGTGTCTCAATTAGAATTTCTAGCCTGT
The DNA here is from genome assembly GCF_006345805.1 of Octopus sinensis. Lineage (NCBI taxonomy): Eukaryota > Metazoa > Mollusca > Cephalopoda > Octopoda > Octopodidae > Octopus > Octopus sinensis. The sequence goes on along the minus strand of NC_043006.1, from coordinate 32,264,910 downwards.
CCGCCACGGAAGATATCTTTAAGGCCGCAGCCCCCCCCTATTACAACGAGGCCCTGGCCCGCAGTGGCTTCAAAGATAAGATTACCTATACTAGTATAGCCCCACGCCAACCCAGGAAAAATAGACGAAGACACATTAGCTGGTACAACCCCCCCCCCTTCAACCGTGTGGTCGCTACACCTGTAGCAAAAATCTTCTTCACTCTCCTACAGAAACACTTCCCCACCCAACATAAGTACTACACTATCCTAAATAAGAACACTATTAGACTCTCCTACTCTACCACGCCCAATCTAGCCAGGAACCTAGCCTACAACAATGTGAAAAAACTTAACATATCTACTTTTTCCGAGGCCCATCCAACGTCCGATAGCAATTGCAACTGCCCTGATAAAACCACCTGCCCCCTCAACAACAACTGCCTACAGAGGGACCTAGTATATACATGCGAGGTAAGATCAGGCCCTGACGATAAAAGAAAATCCTACATAGGAATGACGTCAAACAGCTTTAAGACTCGTTGGTACGCACACACACACTCGTTCCGGCGACAGGATAAATCCAACCAAACTACCCTCGCCGCCCACATCTGGTACCTTAAAAGGAACTCCATCCCCTTCAAGACCAAGTGGAAACTACTACAGAAGGCGCGCTCGTATACAGGAGGCCATACCTGCTGTGACCTCTGTATATCGGAGAGCCTAGAGATCTTGTTCGCCAAAGGCCCTCTCCTTAACAAAATCTCAGAACACTCCCTATATATATATATATAGGAAGTGCCAGCTCAACTTCCGGTTGACCACATTGAGTGACCACATTGCCGGAAGTGCCAGCCCTAATTGCGTGAAGTGCCAGCCCTAATTGCGTGCGCAGGCAGCGTGGAAAAGCCTTTCAAATTTGTGTATTCGCAGTGACTAGACGTACTCTTCCCTTTAACGAAATATTATTTGAATTTATCTTAATCTGGTCATTTTAATTTGCATGATGGCATCGTGTGTTATTCCGTGCGAGCTGAGTCTGTATGACGGGGTTTCGAGATTTCGGCTTAACGATGAAACAGCATTAGAATTTTTTCGGGAACATGGGGTGATACCAAGAAATGTGAATTGCCCGACGTGCAATTCACCGTGTATTCTACGAAATGGAACACATATATTTCGTTGCAGGAAAATGGTTCGCAGAAGAAGACAGAAGGCGACAGAATGTGGTTTTTCTGTTTCCATATTTAAGAACACCTTTTTGAATCGGAGTAGATTAACCCCCTGGAAAATTCTTTTGTATGTAAACCATTTCTTAACAGAAGATTGGTCGCACCAAGCAGTTATTGAGAATTTAGATATATCGCTTGCTACGTCCGTTGATTGGAGGTCCTTCTGCTCTGAAGTCTGTCTTCATTGGGCCGCAAATTCCCAAACACCAATTGGAGGGCCAGGGATAGAAGTAGAAATAGATGAGACAGTCTTGGTTAGGAGGAAATATAACAGGGGAGACTTGTGAAAACTATTTGGCTATTGGCGGAATCGAAAGAGATTCCAAGAAAAATTTTTGATACCCCTGACATCAGAATGTGGTGAAATTCTAAGGCGAGATTCTTCCACACTAATTCCATTAATTAGACGCCACATTAAACTGGTTCAACTGTATATAGTGATTGTTGGCCCGTATATAATAGGTTAGATACATTAGGCTACACGCATTTTAAGATAAAATCACAGCCAGAATTTTATAGATCCAACAAACCATCTATACATACACAGACAATAGAAAGATTTTGGGGGAGCTTAAAAAAAAACGTCATAAGAGCAGGAATTAAATCGTGTTACTTAAAACAATATGTAGCTACATACCAATTCATGCAAGCTTTCCGCCCTGCTCCCAAAGGATTCATGAATTTTTATTGCAAGCTGCGAATTTGTATCCTGGGCAATAATAAAGATGTTCGACCAATTTCCACGTGGGCTGCTGTAACAACTGACAACGTTAAAGAATTTGAAATAGAAGCGTGGTAGATTTGTTGAAAATAATCAGCAAATCTACCACGCATGTGGTAAGTACAGATTATATTTTCCCAATATTATTGATTGTCACAGAATAATTATCAATCGCAACTTCAAAAATTCAATTCCATTACTTCAGTTTTCACTTTTTGTTTGTAAAATAAAAAAATATATATATATAGACTAGCAGTATCGCCCGGCGTTGCTCGAGTTTGTAAGGAAATAACTATAAAGCATTTTTAGCAAAAATATTGAAAAATATTGAAAATAGCAAAAAAATTGAAATTCTCGACCCCATGTCGAATTTATCGATTTTTTTCAGAACTGGGGGAACTTTCAAAATTTTCGCTGCGTTAGTTTTGAATTATGACATTGGGCTATGTGTGTGTCAAGTTTCATCAGAATCGGTTGAAAGGCGTGGTCAGGGTGAGTGTACAACCTGACAGACACACAGAAAAACTGCCGTTTATATATAGAGATTTTTAGAGAGTTACTTCCCTTATGCCAACAATGCGTTTAAATGGTGAAAATTGATGGTAAATTTTTCTTTAAATCGTAGCAATTTTCCGAGCGCCCTCCCCCCCCCCGTTTGTCAGCGCGCTTTTTTTTCGTCATATTCCTTCAATATACGATGCCTTACACCTCTTACACATATTTTTTTCCATTTTTGCCACCTGGGCGTGGATCCTCTACGGTTGATCCTGGGAATTTTCCGACCCCCCCCCACCCCACCCCCGTTCGTCAGCGCCCTTTTTTACGTCTTATTCCGTCAATATACGATGCCTTACAACTGTTACACATTTTAGATTCCAGGTGATCCTGGAATTTTCCACCACCCCCCTTCCGCCCCCCCTCCCCCCACCCCCGTTCGTCAGCGCCCTTTTTTTCCGTCTTATTACGTCAATATACGATGCCTTACAACTGTTACACATTTGCGTTTCCATTTTTCCACCGGGTGCGGATCTAGATATTAACCCTTTTCTTATTTATTTTTTTTACTTGCTTCAGTCGCTAGACTGCAGCCATACTGGAGCACCGGCTACAAAAGTTTAATTGATCGATTGCTTTTGCTGGACTGTTAAGCTATGATGACGTCAACAAACCAACACCGGTTGTCAGTGCGGGAAGGTGACAAATACAGTCACACACGTACTATACATACATACATACATACATACATACATACATACATATATACATACATACATACATATATGTGTGTGTGTGCGTGTGTGTATGTGTGTGTATATATATATATACACACACACTATACTATACTAAAAAACACTTACACACTTAACCAAGGTGCCGTGCTGTGGGACTGAACCTGAAACTACAGGATTACAAAGCGAGCTTCTTAACCATACAGTTATGCTTACGTCTGTAACTCAGGAAACTTAGAATAATAAAACAATCGAAGTAAATGATCAAGCGTTCCTCTGATTAACAAAACACAAGTTTAAGTCATGAACAGCAGTGTAATCCCCCCAAAGGATTACATGTGTGTGTGTGTGTATTAGTGGTTCTGTCGCATAATGTGTTGTAGCTGCACCGCAAAACCAAACAGAGAAGCAGGAAGCCATATGTCGGTCATCATCAAATGAATTCCGAGCCTTATTGAAACGAAAATAGAAGTAAAATTGTACGCACAGATGTGAAAGTAAGAACCGTTGCTGATTGTTTGAAGTAATACAAAGTTAATGGTTGGAATTTGAAACCCATTGAGTGCGATATCATCAATAGCATCTATTCCTTGATGCTTGCTAACAAGAAAAAAGGTAATGCCAAACACTATTACAAACATCTACTTCATAGAGAGAGGATAATGCCAAGATTTAGAAACCCTTTCGACCGAGCAACTTTATTGCCCTAATTAAGCATAAAGGACTACTAAGAAAAGCTGAAAAATCTCTAATAAAAAGATCAAAGAGAAGCACAGCTGAGCCCCCAGAAACACACACACGCACACACACACACACAGAGGCACTCATATAAACACACGCACAACACAAGTATGCCTGTATGTGTGTGTCTGTGGTGTATGTTTATATATATATATATATGTGTGTGTATGTTATATATATATATATATATATATATATATATATATATTATATATATATATATATATATATATATATATATATATATATATATGTAGGCCGGGTTGATTCGGGGTTAACCACAGTAAATAAGGTACTCAATACATAGCAGAGTAAAATTAATATTATATAGAAGGAGCTTCTACAGGACTAGAACTGTTTCATTCAGAGAAATCTTCAGGAAGCTAGTTAACAAGAATTGTATTGGCATTTATACATTTAGGCAGGTTTAAAGGGGTGTTGGTGGGGGACTTTTGGGGGTAGGCATAGCGCAAAATATCATACTTGGGGGAGTGGTCAAGGAGTCAGTGTTAAATTAGATAGAAGAATAAATAAACAAATAAAAAATAAAAAAAATAAAAAATAAAAAATCTATATATAAAAAAAAGGGGAATAGAGTTTTAGGTAAATAAGGAGATTCTCACTTATACTTATGCACACATGTAACATACATACACACACATACAACATATATACATATACATACACACATACATACACACACATATATATACATATATACACTTACACATACACATACATATACATATCTACACATACACATATATGTATACATACACACACTCACATGCATACACGTATACACACATGTATATATACACACACGACCACACATACATATACGCACAGAAAAATATATATACACATACCACACATACTCACATACACGCATACACACACTATCCACACACACACAAGCACACACAGCACACTAGTCCCTATATACACATATATACACATACACACACATATACACACACATACATACATATACATACATGTATATATATATATATAATAATATTAAGGTATGTAGAAAAATACAACATGGACAAGAACGTATAACTCTTAGAAGACGACACAATAAACACGGACAGGACACTCGAACCCTCAGTCTTCAGTCAAGAACCGGATCATCGTAGTAATTTCGGCTGATTAATCTTGAGATTACTAGATCACGGCCAGCCCTCCAAGAAAAACTAAGCAACGAGCATTAGAAAAACTAAGCTGGAAGCGTAGATTTCCTGGAAGAAGGATCGAATGCATACGAACACCAGGACAGCAAAAGGGACAGATTATAAAAAAACAAAAAACAATAATGGAATACAGAAACATGAAATACAGAAGCATTAACGGTGAAAAAAAACAAGTGTCTTACGATTGATAACAAGCAAACAATTTTTTCTCTGGCGCATTGGAAGAAGCCTTTATAGCGGCGGACGAAAAAACAAACGATGTAACACGACGAGGGTCAGGAGCTGAAAGGCAGATTTCGGCCAACAGTCACGTGACAGAGAAGAGGAAAAGAAAAGAAAGAGCAGCAAAGGAAGAGAGAGAGAGAGAGGGACAAACGCAACAAAGAGAGAGAAGAGAGAGAAAGAAGGAATCAGAGAGGAGAAGGGATGGGGGTGTCGAAGAATGACCTGTGAGTGCAGAGCGAGACAAAGAAATAGGAGGTTAGTGGAAGACTAGACCAAAGAATCAGAGGAAAGAGAAGAGAAAAAGAGGATGAGTAGAGAGAAAAGAGAGAGAGAGGGGGACAGATCAAGTAAAAATGAGAGAGAGAGAGAGACAAACAGAGAGTCGTACCCAATTATTAAGAATATGTGCTCACATTAATGATAGGGGGGTACGGGGCGCCTGGAATATATGTTAAGGTATGTAGAAAAATACAACATGGACAAGAACGTATAACTCTTAGAAGACGACACAATAAACACGGACAGGACACTCGAACCCTCAGTCTTCAGTCAAGAACCGGATCATCGTAGTAATTTCGGCTGATTAATCTTGAGATTACTAGATCACGGCCAGCCCTCCAAGAAAAAACTAAGCAACGAGCATTAGAAAAACTAAGCTGGAAGCGTAGATTTCCTGGAAGAAGGATCGAATGCATACGAACACCAGGACAGCAAAAGGGACAGATATAAAAAAAAACAAAAAACAATAATGGAATACAGAAACATGAAATACAGAAGCATTAACGGTGAAAACAACAAGTGTCTTACGACTGATAACAAGCAAACAAATTTTTTCTCTGGCGCATTGGAAGAAGCCTTTATAGCGGCGGACGAAAAACAACGATGTTAACACGACGAGGGTCAGATATATACATATGTGTACCTATGCATACCTACACATACACACATATATATACACATACAAATACAGACCCATTCCCTAATTTTAATTTTATTATCTTCGTTTATTACTTTTGTTATCTTTGGCCGCTCGGTCACAACATCTTGGCTATGACAGCCAGTCCATTTATCTGTCTACTGGAAAACAAGCACTCATTCACTCAC
>NC_043006.1:32215984-32253484 GCF_006345805.1 Octopus sinensis | reverse complement strand
ATATAGTGAATGTATGTAGATGTATGTATGTATGAATATAACGCGTGCGTGCGTGTATGTGTATGAGTGTACGAATGAGTGAGTGTACGTGCTAAAGAGTGTGCGTGAGTGAATGAGTGCTTGTTTTCCAGTAGACAGATAAATGGACTGGCTGTCATAGCCAAGATGTTTGTGACCAAGCGGCCAAAGATAACAAAAGTAATAAACGAGATAATAAAATTAAAATTAGGGAAGGGTCTGTATTGTATGTGTATATATATGTGTGTATGTGTAGGTATGCATAGGTACACATATGTATATATATATATATATATATATATATACATGTATGTATATGTATGTATGTGTGTGTATATGTGTGTGTATGTGTATATATGTGTATATAGGGACTAGTGTGCTGTGTGTGCATGTGTGTGTGTGGATATGTGTGTGTATGCGTGTATGTGAGTATGTGTGTGTATGTGTATATATATTTTTCTGTGCGTATATGTATGTGTGGTCGTGTGTGTATATATACATGTGTGTATACGTGTATGCATGTGAGTGTGTGTATGTATACATATATGTGTATGTGTAGATATGTATATGTATGTGTATGTGTAAGTGTATATATATGTATATATATGTGGTGTATGTATGTGTGTATGTATATGTATATATGTTTGTATGTGTGTGTATGTATGTATACATGTGTGCATAGGTATAAGTGAGAATCTCCTTATTTACCTAAAACTCTATTCCCCTTTTTATATAATTTTTTATTTTTTTATTTTTTTATTTTTTTATTTATTCTTCTATCTAATTTAACACTGACTCCTTGACCACTCCCCAGTATGATATTTTGCGCTATGCCTACCCCCAAAAAGTCCCCACCAACACCCCTTTAAACCTGCCTAAATGTATAAATGCCAATACAATTCTTGTTAACTAGCTTCCTGAAGATTTCTCTTGAATGAAACAGTTCTAGTCCTGTAGAAGCTCCTTCTATATAATAAATATATATATATATATATATATATTATATAATATATATATATATATATATATATATATAATATATATATATATATATATATATATATATATGTATATATATTATATATATATATATATATATGTATATGTATATATACATATATATATATTATTTGAATATGTATATATATATACATATCTATACACACACACACTAACATACACACACAAATACGCATATAAACACGCGCAAAATACAATACAAATATGCCTGTATCTGTGTCTTGTGTGCATATGTTTATATATATATATATATATATATATATATATATATAATATATATATATATATATATATATATACGTATATATATACGTGTGTGTGTTTGTGCGTGTCTGAATATATATATACATATGTACACACGCACACACACACACACACACATTCTACTCTCTCGTCGGATCAGAGATCCTGAAATTCTTTATCATTTCAGAAGAAACTGTACAAATCTACGAGATTTATTTCACACGAAGCCTCATACTGATACTTTGATGAGTTTTCTTTCTAATCAATATCTGCGCTTAAGAATAATGCTGGCAGTAACACATGCAGGCAATTAACGCATGCCGACTACTGAACATTTCACATGTGGTTGGCCACAATGAAGCCAATAGGTTTCAAAGATCACGCGGAATAATTAAAGAGACTTTCATTAACATTTCTTGAAAAGATGTAACAACCTTAAAATAAAGATACAGGACTTACTAATGTCTTCAATAGAAAGAGAATATATAAGAGGTTCTACAACCTTTTAAGAAGTTGTTCTCTCCTATATTTTACTCTTGTGAATGACCTGCATCAGGTTTGATGGGTCAACTCATGCAGCAGCATTTCGTATGGTTAAGCGCTGACCGAAACCTGATAAAAGTTTCGTAAACGTAATCTTTATATATAAAAGTGAAGTTCTGTGTCTGTCTCCTACGATTTAGATTCCTAACTACTCCCACATTTTGCGGTGCAGTGTAACCAAAAGCGGGTATCTTATAGTCGGGATTCATATCGAGCCCTTCTGAGTATTAGCGCGCGTCTACGATGAGTCTACGATTTAAAAAAAAAATTACCATCATTTTTTCCCATTTTTAATGCATTTTTTTGCTATTATATAAGGGAAGTAACTCTCTAAAAATGCTTATATAGTTATTTCCCTTACAAACCCGAGCAACGCCGGGCGATACTGCTAGTGTTTTAATAAAAAGCTAAAAGGGATAACGGGATGGAAAAATGTTCGCCGAAAGATGGTTTTTATTGTGTGTATATTTTCGTACAGTAGCCAATTGTATTGATGTATGTTGTTCAAAATGGCCTCACTGTAATGATAGCAATTCCTCCGACATCGCAAGCATATCAACCCGCAAGTATTTTCAAACAGTAAAGCAGACAAAAATGGCAAAACTTCTGAAAGGTCAGAGAAATCAAACAGAGAGAAGCTCAAACATACATATTTACAGCTTCTCAAAGGAGAAAAGCGCGCGCAAAACACAAATATTAAGGGAAAACATACAAACAGTATAAACAATACGAGCCGCAACAAGAATACTATAAACGCAAGCAACATAAGTCCTTTGAAAATGCTGTAAGAAATGTTTGAAAACTGCGGGAAAAAACTCGAAATTTGCAGGTAAGTCGAAGAATTTCAAAAATAACTTGATTAATATATGGAATTAGGAGTTCAGGTAAAGAAAATAAAAGCAGATCAAACAGTTTGGAATCGTTTTGTACATATATGTATATACATACATAGATCAGTGGGAAGGGAGGAAGTGAGGGAGAGAGATGAGAAGGGGGCTTTAGCTCTATGTATATAAATAAACGCAGGTGCGTACGTACATGTGCATACACACACGTATATCTGAGCATACATACGCTTAGTATTATTATTGCCATTATTATTATTATTATTCAGTAGTTTTATTTTTATAGCGTGCTTTCACTTCACTACCGAGCACAGCTCTGTGTGCGTTGGGTATGTGCTGTGATTTGTTGTGATGCTCTGATGGTTATTGTATGGAAAGTGTTCTGCGTAGGATGTGTGCAGTGCCTAGTAGTGCAATTTTCTGTATGTTATATGTGTTTGTAAGTCCTGGTGTTTTTGTTATGTATTTGTCTGAATATTATTATTATTATTATTATTATTATTATTATTATTATTATTATTATTATTATTATTATTTTGTTAACTTTACACAACTGCTAACGCTGGAGATGTACTACGGTGTCAACTGTTCACTACTATTGAACTAAGGTAACACCCCTTATTTTTCAAGCACTATCCAGAGTATTCGAGCGGTTCCAAGCCGTGCAGTTTTTTTTACAAGTGCTCCACTATTATTTCAGCCCCTATTTGTCCCATGTACTTCTCAAGATTTTTACTCACTGATCCCAGGGCTACTATCACCTTTTTCAGCGACCACAACTGCTTAACCACCCAAGCTAACCTGTCATATCTCTCAACTTTTCTTTCTTCCTTATCACATACCATGTTTTCAACTGGCCATGCTATATCTATGATCCAGCATCATGTGCTTTCTTTTTCAATTAACACAATGTCTGATTTCCAATTCTCCATCTCATAATCGCACTGAATCATAAAATCCCATAGGATATTTGCATTATCATTTTTGATGATGCCTTCGGGTTTATGTTCGTACCACTTTTTTGCTCTGTCAAGTCCATACTTGTTGCAAAGTGTCCAACGGACAATCCTTGCTATATTGTCATGATGTCTATGATATTCTTTCTGGACTAGTGGCGTACATTGACTGGTAAGATGCCATTAGTTTTGGCCTTTTTGTCCACAATTCTGCACTTTTTACTTTCTGATGTGTTGTCTATTTGATGTAATTCGTTCTTAATGCTTGTTCTTGGGCAGCACAGATTAGAGCCTCCGTTCCCGGTTTTAAATCACTTTTAGTCATCCATAGCCATCTTTTATCTCTGACTGTCTTATCTTCAACATTCCTATGAAATTGTCCATGCATTCTTTTCTTTATCCACCTATTTTCAGTTTCATTCATTCTTAAGTGCTTGTACAGTGCTTTATCTTTGCAATCTTCCATCCTACACAAGCCTGAGCTTCTTACTTCCAATAATAGCGGTTCTGTGGCATTTTTACATACTATACTATGTTGTTTTCTTCTGCTCTAATGCTGTATTCGCATCCGATCAGTCCTCTTCCCCCTCTTTTTCTTGGCACATACAGTCTGTCTGTATCACTTTTGGGGGTTAAGTATTTCATATCTAAAGTAGAAATATTAACGTTTCTAAATCTCTCTGAAGGAAACTACGGTAGCAGTACTGGATATTAGGATGAATGGTGCCGTTGATTAGCTCCAAGAAGCCATCGCCTCTAGCTAGCTATGTGATACACAAACCTGTGTCCATTATAACCTTCGAACAGGGGAGGTCAGCAGCTTCCCTTTGCTAGTTCAAACATCTACAGACTAGTTTCGGTGTATTTGCCCCTTATCAATGTGGAGTAGCCGAACCCAGCAGGCGTCGCTGCTGACCATCTTTTTGAAGGTTTATTTACCTATATTCAGTGGAATACATCCACTTGTTTTTAAAAGTAGAAATATTAACATTTCTAAATCTCTCTAAAGGAGACTACGGCAGTGGTACTGGATATTAATAGTTATCGCCAAGCGATGTTAATAGTTATCGCCAAGTGGTGGTGGTGGTGGTGGTGGTGGTGGTAGTGGTGCGTTATCCTGCTTTAATTATCGCATGTAGTTCCGTGGCTTTTGAGCCCTACACAGCAAGGATAAACAGTGGCATAAATGCTCTTTTGATAATAATTATGATGGTGATGATGACAACGATGACGATAAGAATCTACACCATCATCATCATCATCATCATCATCATCATCCATAGCTGTCGTTTGAAGATGATCCTCGTAATTAGCATAATGGTTAAGTGTGAATCAGAATATTATCTCTTTCGACATTGTTCGCGTGTTTCTGATAGCTGACATCATCGATTTTCTCAGTGGACCAAACAGAAATGGATTCACAATCACTAAACAGTGTCACATGAATGTAAATCGTTAATTGCCCGTTAGCAAACACTGAGGTTTTTACATGTTTTTCATAATAGATATCCAGTCCAAACTCCATACAACCACCTTCACTTTACAATGTTTTAGTGTGAGACGTGAGGAATCTCAATAAGAAGTTGGAATGTGGTGACTGGGTGTAGGGCGGGGAGTTGCCCGCTCGGTTTCTAATATTGAAACAAGAACTGAGAAAGTTATTGTTAAATTATATATACATATATATATATATATATATATATATATATATTATATATATATATATATATAATATATATATATTTGTTAGTCTGGCTATGACTCACAATATATATATATATATATATATATATATATTATTACATATACATACACATATAGACATATACATATATATATATATATATTATATATCTATAGATAGATAGATACATACATACACACACACACATACATACATACATACATACATACATACATACATACATATTACACAGAAACACATAATGTATGTGTATGCATCTATACATGTAAATGTATGTATGTATATTTTATATCAGTGTGAATTCGATATACTAGAGAAAAGATATATAAAAGACTCAACACAAGATATCCCAAGGGTCATCAAAATTATTTAATTTGATATTCAACTCTGGCCGTTTATATACAGCCTGGTGCTCTACGGCCGACCGAAGTACAACAACATTGGCAGGAAAAGTTGAGTTAATTAAGTGAGATGTTTCGTTACTGAATGCAATCACGAAACGGACAACCGGACTTGAGATATACTGCATACAGAAAAGTCTTAAACTCATAAATACGCTGGTGTATGTATATGGCTTTGCAAATAGTACAGAAGTGAACACAATACAGAAGTTAGAGTATGTACATTTAATATTTTTGTTGTTTAAGGCATTGAGCTGACCGAATTCAAATTCCGACGAGTTCGACTTGCTTTTCATTCTTTTGGTGTCGGTAAAATAAGTATCTGTTGAGCACTGGGGCTGATGTAATCGACTTACTCACACCACCCACCCCACCTCCGAAATTTCTGGCCGTGTGCCAAAATATATAACCAATAGCTTTGTTGATGAAAATATTTCACTGTAGACCCAGTTTTGATGCCCATTTCTATCAAGTAGTTGGTTACCAGAACAGAGTTCCGAACTGACACATTGTTCTGGTACAGGTGCCACCGACTCAAGTGGAAGAACGCTGGAGTTTTGTGACGAAATCATTTCCTCTATTCCCTCAAAGCATCCACAAATAACTCTTTGTTGACAGTATGGCCAGAGGGAAACCAGTGGACGTGGATGATGCCCTTGCTGTGGAAAAACTGAGGCAGAAGATGAAAGAACCAGGGGTTCATATAATAAGTTAATTTGAGATCAGTGAATTATACCAAACTTAAACAAAACACAATCAAAGTAAACTGTGTTATTGATATGATTTCCTGTGAAAATATTAAAGTTGTATCTTGAATGTAGTTGCATAATTGTTGAGAAAGAAAAAGAAAGACCTGTAGGTATCTTGGTGGAAAAAAGTGGATATTATGTGTAGTGGTCTAGTGGAGGCAAGGTAAATTAAAGAAAAGGAAATATAGATTATAGGAAGTGTATTAAGTGAGGGAAAATAAATTGAAACAACGGTCAAGGAACTAAAGCAGAGAGTAAAGGCAGGAAGTACAAATGAAGAAATAACTTATGTATACAAAATCACCTTTTCTATTTAATATTCTTGAAGGAAATGGAATAAGAAAACCGGTAATATAAGCCAGAAACCTGAAGCAAACGAATTATCTTAGGAGGAAACGTTTGGGAAAAATGTCAAATAATAAAGCATGAAGAAAATGACACGGAAATATCGAGGCACGGAGACACGTTATTATCAGAAAAGCAAAAATTCGATAAGAAGTAAAACATTCCACAAAAGAAAAGGTATCAGGATCAAAACTAGTCCATACTTACAGACTGAAAGGATATACAAGCCTCCGTGGATCAACTAAGTGTATATCATCATCATCATCATCATCATCATCATCACTAACACTACCACCATCACCACCAGCAACATCATCGTAGTCGTTGTCGTCGTCGTCATCATCATATTAAGTATATACACAGACACACATATATTTCCCCAGACGGTCATTAAAAGTATTAAACCACCATGTTCAAAAATAGAAAATTTCTTCCTTCAAAACTAAGTCACTTACAAAACAGAAAGAAAATTATGAATCGACGTTCTTCAAATTCATTTTCAGAAAACTTGTGAAAATATATTCGTTTCCCTGTTAAATCCTAATTCTAAAAACGAGTTACTAGCTTTGCCATGTATCTATCTACCTTTCTGTCTCTTTCCCTCTATCTCTCTTTCTCTATTTCTTTCTCTCTTTATTTCTCTCTTTATTTCTCTCTTTCTCTCTATCTATCTATCTTTCTCTCTATCTATGCATCTATCTATCTTTCATTGCTTACACCTTGACCTCCCACCCACTATACAAGTAAATCATATGACTGACGGTTACTGTCCACTTCAGATAGTACTTGAATGATTATTTTCTTACAGCCATTTTAAAATAAATTTTATTATTGAGCAGCTTATCATAACAGTTTGTAGAAGAGGATCTCGCAGGCATCCCAACTATTCGCTAAAATTATTTTATACACAGACATTGTTTGCTTGTTAAAAGTCCGTCTGCATTTGTTATATATATATATATACATATATATATATATACATATATATATATATACATATATATATATATATATATATATATAATATATATATATATATATATATATATATATATATATATAATTATTAATATTTGAGGGAATAAAATCCAAAGCTTACAAGGAAAAAATTCAAGTTAAAAATGCTAAATCAATTTTCACATAATATAATATATATATATCAAAAATTAGGAAAAAAACACCTTTTATCAATTCAAAATGAACAATTAAATTACACCATCTAGAAAATTACATATAATAGAATAACAATAAAATAACAATAAAATGTTATATATATATAATATATATATATATATATATATAATTTTTATATATATATAATTTAATAGATTATGTTGGATATAGAAATAAAGCCATTTAAAAACAACTGGCATGTATTTTGATGCGGCTTAAAACAATAATAATCATATCTATATTTGAGCCACGAATGCAATAACTTGCTCAAATGCTATTTTAACGTAATTTAATGGGTCAGCTCCGTCAGAGTCTCTCTCGATTTGGCAAGAGAATTGCATGAAATGTACACGTCTGTGCAATACTCATTGTCTTACACATTAATTTCATGTATAAATAGCTCATGGATCAACCAACTAATGCCCATCATTGCAACTGACCGAGGATTTGTAAATGTGTATGCGTGTGTGTGTGTGTGTGTATGTTTGTGTGCACGCGCATGCGTGTGTGTGTGTGTGTGTGCGAGTCAGAATAAGTATTTCTGTTCTTAGCGAAACAGAGTGATTCTCACAAATATCCTCAATATGGGGACAAATCTTCCCATATTTTATGTTGACATCGATGACCTGATTCATGCTTCATTGTACTAGAACAAGCTTTAGTTGTTTAGCGACACCAATTCTCAAAGATTGAAATGGTTGTTTGTATCTTTCAGCTCTTCTTTATTTATTGGTTTGGTGCACGGAAAACCTATCGCAAACTGAAAATATTAGAACGGTTTTATCATCGCTATGGGGGAAACATTCTTGAAATAAATCGGGAGAATTATTGAAGGAATAGCAGTGTCTGCAATGAAATAAAAAAAACAGCCAGCATTGAGAAAATTGTCTTCAATAGTTTAGGTGGGCTGATCTGCCAGCTAAAAGAAAAATGAAAGGGGACATTTCAAGGAGCTATTGAAACAGAGTCTCAAGTCCTGCATTAGCAGTTGGAAAGGGCTGGTGACAAAACACCTGAGGTAGATAAAATGGGTTCGTCAAGAAATTAAGAACTTTCAAAATGAGAGAACTGAACATGATACAAAAGTGAAAAAAATAATATGTTGCTTAAACTCTCGTAGCCACAGTTTGTATCCAGGTGGAATAATTTGTGTATTATGCCTGGAGTTGTTCAGTCATCAGCAAATCCACAACAGAAATAGAATCACTCCAAACAGCAAAAGTTTAATTACGACGAGAATAGCAACGGGTGACGACGACGAGTGTGATGTGACGGAGTGGCACAATTGGAATATAACACCTATAAAGCAAGCCGACCTAGCAGACAACCCCTCTCTCTCTCTCTCTCTCCTTCTCTCTCTCTCTCTCTCTCTCTCCTCTCTCTCTCTCTCTCTCTCGCCCTCTCTCTCCTCTCTCTCTCTCTCTCTCTACTCTCTCTCTTCTCTCTCCTCTCTCTCTCTCTCTCTTCTACTTGTGTCTTTGGTAGGAATTTGAACGCAGAGCTGCAAACTAGTGGAAAATCAATTGTACGGAATTCAAGATTAAAACGGTTTGGTGTTGCACTTCAGGATAGGATACATACAGACATGTATAAATCACTCTCTCTCTCTCTCTCTCTCTCTCTCTCTCTCTCTCTCTCTCTCTCTCTCTCTCTCTCTCTCTCTCTCTCTCTCTGCACAGACATTTAGGAGTTATTAGGTCTGTCGTTCAACTGTTTGCAAGTCCAATTATTTAAATACGTTGTGTTAATAAATACTTAACACTCATAATTCAGTTACAACGGAACAATTAACATTTAGTATCTATAAAGAAAGATGAACAAATCTCGTTTATGAACATATTCAGTTTGGGTGCAATTATTCACTGATTACATTCAATTTGGATGATTTTATTGCTCAATAAACGTCAAATTTGTACGACAATAAAATCACTCCGTCAAACGGCTGGCAAGGATTGGTGCCATGGAATGGCCATTAAGTTCATGTTAAAAGGAGACATAGGAAAGCCAACACCTATTTCGTTTGCTTTATCTCATTTCATTTTATATCGTTCATATTATTACGATTTTCAGATCATGACGAATATAGCTCTGTGCTAATTAAGACATTTCTGTATCTCAGTCGATGTCTTGATTATAATTTGATGGAAAGGAAACAGTTTTACCAATACATTGTACCATAACTATAGTTCATATAGGTGTGAGTGAAGAATGGAGAAGGTTGATTTGTTAGGAATATGGCTCAACGGAATCCAAACATCCCGGAAAGAGACAGAGATAATAAGTAGCATTATAGAACTCATTTGTCCTATAATGACTCATTTGTCCTATTATAAAAAGACATCAAGTAATATAAGATATTACTTGATGTCTTTGAGTCATTGTCACAGTCATGCACCAAAGCATGTCCTGTTGCACGCACTCATATGCATTTTCGATGTCTACAAAGTAAGCATGCATTTCCTGGCAATATTTCCACGATTTCTGGAAGACGTACAGAAGAGGAAATATCTGGTCGGTTGAGCTGTATCCAGGACTACCGCCACACTGTCATTCACCAAGCTTGATGTCGACAGTTTCCCAACGTCATTTTTCCAGACATCTGTTGTAGACTTTAGCAAAGGTGATCAGCAAGGAGATTTCTCTATGATTAGGGTACTTTCTCTTGTCTCCCTTTTAAAAGCTATAGGTTATCGCCCCTGATTACCTTTGTCTTGTGTCTTTTCATAGGTTCAAGCAACCTAGCATACATTCGTCAGCCAGAGAATACCTTCTTTATTCAAGGCTTCAAACATCTCAAGCCAAATTTCATCATCTCCAAATTTTATCATGTCACATTTGAGCACTTTAATCGTCTCTACGACTTCAAACTCTGAAGAAGGCAGCTTCTTGGTTAGGAAACAAGTCTATCCTTTCGGGCAGACGGTACCCTAAAATGCAAAAAGTTGTTGCGGGAATAGTAAAAATTTCCAAGACAAAGTCATGGGATGAAAACTGACTTTAGGCCAGGGTTGGGGTAACTTTTTAGTGCGGCAGGCAAACATTTCCAAAGAAAAAGTTCCAC
This sequence comes from Octopus sinensis, assembly GCF_006345805.1. Taxonomy (NCBI): domain Eukaryota; kingdom Metazoa; phylum Mollusca; class Cephalopoda; order Octopoda; family Octopodidae; genus Octopus; species Octopus sinensis. Next base: position 32,242,425 of record NC_043006.1, on the reverse strand, counting down.
GGGCGGATCACAAGTTCTAACACTTATATATGTGTAATATATCTATGTATAATTCGATATACATTAATAAAGATAAATTTAACACATTGAAATTAACGCGTAACATCAACAACACCACCACTGAATTTAGGACGTTTATATTACATATGATTGATACTATATTTTTCAGCTAGATTGTAGCTGGGTCTCAAGGGGGTGGTACAAACATAACAATATGTTTTATAGTGATAACAAAATTTCCAGACAAATGGCAATTGCCGAACGATTTCTGTTCGATACAATTCTATATTTAAGAAATGAGGAATTATGTACAGTATTTACATTTGACGGATATTTGTCCTCATCTTGTTTGTTGTTAACACAACGTTTCGGCTGATATACTCTCCAGCCTTCATCAGGTGTCTTGGGGAAATTTCGAACCTGGGTTCTCATTCCTATGGTATGTTATTATTATTATTATTATTATTATTATTATTATTATTATTGTTATTATTATTATTATTATTATTATTATTATTATTATTATTATTATTATTATTATTATTATTATTCAGGTCACTGCCTGCAATCGAACTCGGAATCTTGGGGTTAGTAGCCCGCGCTCTTAACCACTACGTCATATGCCCTTAAGAATGAGAACCCATGTTCGAAATTTCTCCAACGCACCTGATAAAGGCTGGAGGGTATATCAGCCGAAATGTTGTGTTAACAACGAACAAGATGAGGACAAATGTAAATAATAATGTAAAGATTTCTGTTCGAGTCTAACCGTTTTAAGTCGTAGTGGAAACGTGTCCTATGTCGCAAATAGGCTTGCGAGCATTGTATAAATTTTATAATTGAAAAACTATATTTTCTACATACCAGTATACCAGCCTGCGGGCGCAATAAAATGGGCTCGCGGGCGGGGATTTCCCTACCCTTGCTTCAGACTAATCAATAAAACATTCTCACCATCCATCCGCCGATTTCCTAACTTCGTAACTAACTTGCCATTAAAAACTCCTCTGGAGTTCTTTCTACGGAGAACATCTTTGGCAAGTGGGAAGAATACTTTGATGATATCCTAAATCCGGTCGCGACAAAATCTTCTGGTAGACACGAGGTGCAGCTAGGGGTGAATACTAATCTCAGAGAGACTGAACTAATAGAACCGATTAAAGCGTTGAAACGCGGCAACACCGCTAGGGAAGATGAAATTCGGCTTAAGGTGTTAAACACCTTGAATAGAGAAGGTATTTTCTTGCTGATTCGTGTCTGCAGAAGAGGAAAAACTAAAAATAACAAAATTAGGAAAAGCTAAAATTAAACAGAAATTAACAAAAACAACAAATAAGAAACGAGGGAAACAACATTTTCGAAGATAAAATCCGAAACAAACCAAAATGAATTTTAAAAAAGCAACAAATAACCCAAAATTAAAGAACAATAAATAAAAATTAAAAAGCTTAAAGGAAAAACAAGATTGCTAACAGAATGATAAAATACTGTAAAACTATAAAAATATAAAAATGAATAAAATAAAAATAAAACAGGATAATGAATTAAGAAATAAAAAATAAAGTTGTGTCGACGATAAAGACAAAAACAACAAGAACAACAAACAAATAGGAAGTAAAAGAGAATGTCGACAGAACAAGAAGAACATAGTCTCAAATTACAGATAATAGATAATTAATAGCAAATGAATAACAAATGAAGAGAGTCAATTTAATGTAGCTACTATCAATTAGTTATTGGAACCAGGAAGGTTTAATTAAACCTTCGTGGTTCCAATAACTAATTGATAGTAGCTACATTATGTCACCAAGAAGTTTAAAGCTTTGATGATTAATGAGTCTTACTGAGCTAGATTCCATATATGGAATGATATACAGAGATCACATGAAATGTTTGTTAGTGAGAATAATTGACGTATACCAGAAGATCCTCAGAGTTTCGCACTTCCTGCTCGTCCATATTCACGTCTTCCTGCCTTAATTAAGTTATGGTAGATACGGTCGTTTGATTGTGATTTTGCCTTTGGTCTTCGGCTGTAATTCTATTTGTATATATGCATTTTTTATTTCATTCTCATTTATCTTTCATCTTTTAATTGCTTCGGTCTTATTTTTGCTTTAAGCCTGATAAACATAAATGAACAAAAACAAATAGGAAACGAGGGAAGCAACATTTTAGAAGATAATATCTGAAATAAACCAAAATGAATAACAAAAAACCCAAAAATAAAGAACAATAAATAAAAAGTAAAACGTATAAAGGAAAAGCAAAATAGTTTAGAGAATGGCAAAGGACTGCAAAATTATAAAAATTAGTTCTTTCAGACTTTCTCCGTCATTGTCCTTACCTTCGTAACGCGGTTGTCCTTACCTTCGAAAACGCGGAGTAGATGAAACAGGGACAACTGATGAAGAGGAATATTCTTTATGTTGTATGTCTCGTTTCTCTGTTTGTGTGTTTGTTTGTTTTTTATGTCCTGTAACCATATATGCATGTATATATACATATATATGTAGGCATGTACATACATGCATGTATATATGCATATATTTATATATTATTTATATCATATATATATATGCCGGATCGAGTTGAACGAGGTCGGTTTTGTAGTTTTAAAAAGCAGTATCGGTTGTGTATGCTTTTACCATAGGTTTCTAGGTTTATATATATATAAACTTCTTTCAGTTTCCGGCTACCAAATCCACTCACAAAGCTTTGTTCGGCCCGAAGCTACAGTAGAAGACACTTACTCAAGGTGCCGTGCAGTGAGACTGAACCCGGAATCATGTGGTTGGAAAGCAAGCTTCTTACCATACAATATTTATATATATATATATATATATATATTATATATATATATATATATATATAAGTGTACATAGATAGATAGATAGATAGATAGATAGATAGATAGATAGATAGATAGATAGATAGATAGATAGATAGATAGATAGATAGATAGATAGATAGATAGATAGACGAACAGACCGACAGATCGACAGGCAGACAGACAGACGAACAGACCGACAGAACGACAGGCAGACAGACAAACAAACAGGCAAACCGACTGACAGACAGACAGACAGACAGACATGGATTAAAACATATAAATATGTGTTTCCTTGAACTGGCTTATGGCGTTTACGTTATATTTATTTATAGCAAATGTGATGGAATAAAAGGTATCTAATATCTTCTGCTCATCCATTCTTTCAATGCTTAAGGCTTCAAATAATTTCCTTTGCGTACCTTCATATTCATACGCAAACGCTAGAAACCTATGGTAAAAGCATACACAATCGATACTGCTTTTTAAAACTACAAAACCGACCTCGTTCAACTCGATCCGGCTCATCTCGAATTCTCCTGAAAGAACATTATGAATATAATAGTTAATTCAATTATCTGTTTCGCATTTTCTACCTCGAGTCTCTCCAATAAAATAATCGTTGTATTTTGACATAAGAAGCGTATTTATTCCCCAGAAATTATAGTGAAAGAAAAAGAGGGGAAAAAGGTATGAAAATAGAATTTGATAAGAAACACTACGACAATTGTCTATAAATTATTATATCTCATTCTTTCACACCCTGTCCGTCTCTTTCTCCCTTTCTCTTTCCTCCCTCCCCTCTCTCTCTCTTTCTCTCTTCATATACATATATATATATATATATATATATAATATATATATATATACGTATAGATGTATTTACATATACGTATGTATATAAACATACATATATATATATATATATATATATGAATTCTTCCTCTAGAGAATTTCCCTTGTAGTTTGATCGTTGATGATATATATATATATATCTATATATATATATACATATATATATATAGTATATATATATATATATATATATATATATATATATATATATATATATTATTTATATTATTACATGATTGAACGACACGCATCCTCTTCCAAGTAAGTTTTATCTACATATATATATATACATAGATACTTACAGACACACATACACCCTCACTCACTCACGCACACACACACACACACACACAACACACACACACACACACACACACACATATACAGATAGTTCTTGCGTTTTCAGGATTCCTATTTACTATGCTTTTGTTAATCATGTGTTCGTTTATTCGGTTACTATCTGTTTTTACGATTTCACACACTGACACACACACACAACACACACACACACACACCACACACACACACACACACACACACACAAAACAGATGAACATACACCTGTCGTGAACACTCATGCATACAGCCGAATATATATATCTACTTCTATATATTTGGCAATGTATGATATACATTTATGCATGAATATATCAATATATGTGTATGTGTGTGTGTATGTGTCTGTTTGGCTGTCTGTAAGTATGTATCTATGTGTATATGTGTGCATATATGTACGTATGCATGTATGCATGTTTGCATGCATGTATGTATGCATGGATGCATGCTTGCATGTAAGTATGCATGCATGTATGTATGGATGGATGCATGCATGCATGCATGTATTATGTAGTTATATGTGTGTATGTATGCATGCATGTATGTTTGTATGTATTCATGTACGTATGTATGCATGTACTATGTATGAATGTATGTATGTATCTATGCATCGATACATGTATGTATGTATGTATGTATCTATGTATGTATGTATGTACTATGTATGAATGTATGTATCTATGCATCGATACATATATGTATGTATGCATCTATGTATGTATGCATGTACTATGTATGAATGTATGTATGTATTTATGCATCGATACATGTATGTATGTATGTATGTATGTATGTATGTATGTATGTATGTATGTATGTATGTATGTATGTATGTGTGTGCGTATGTATGTATGTATGCATGTATGTATGTATGTATGTATAAAATAACACTAAGATTTTGGAATTTGAATTACGTGAGAAATGTCGAAATTTATGAACCAGTTGGCAAAAATATATAAACAAACAACTAACATAAACAAACAACAAATATAAACAAAGTAATAAAGAAAAATTTCATGAAACGAAATTATGTAAAATTTATTTGTTTATATTTATGTTTGTTTATATTGGTTTTAATATATATTTTAATGAAGGACTTCGTTTTCTTTAGAGAACTTTGAAAACATAGAAAGACGGCATTATTTAAAACAGCAATGACAAGGCGATGAACATCAGGAAGAAGACGACGTGAGACAAGAAGAAAAACAAGAACAAACACAAACAAAAAAAAGAAATGCAGAGAAAGAACATAAAGAAGGAAACGAATGGAAGAAAATTAAGTAGAAGTAGAGTGTTGTTATTATTATTATTATTATTATTATTATTATTATTATTATTATTATTATTATTATTATTACTACTACTACTACTACTACTATTATTATTATTATTATTATTATTATTATTATTATTATTATTGTGTGAGAGAGCAGTGCATGCCATCAAAGTGACACTGGGGTAAAATATACGAAGCCCAGTATACCCATCATGACTACCTGTCTGATAAGGGTACACTAGGCACATGCATCACAACTATGTGTGCGCGACATGGTGATCTCATATCAAGATAAACAACGCATGACCTTGCAGGCGGGGCCCAGTTAGAATTCTCTTTTTGTCGAGTAACCCATCCTGCTCAAAAGGTCTCTGAATAAGGGTTGCTTAAGGATATTGAACGAAACATCCATGTTTCTAGAGATGAATTATTCAAACCCCAAAGAATCCCTCTCAACACATGGCTATGATGCTCCCCACTACTTCTGCTCGTGGTCAGAGATGCACATATCGTCAGCCACCAAGGGACATGCTCAACTGGTTAAGGGCAAACAACTGACAAGCAAACCTGTGGTATTGAGCAGAATATTTCTTGTAGCCCATCTTTTATACCAAGACAAAACAATGTACATGATAACACTTCCAATCAATTAAGATCAGAAGCCACGACAGCCACTACCTGGTACTGCATCAGGATTTATTATTATCATCATCATTATTATTAAGGCGGTGTGCTGGCAGAATCGTTAGCACTCCGGCATTTCGTCCGTCTTTACGTTCTGAGTTCAAATTCCGCCGAGGTCAACTTTGCTTGTCATCCTTTCGGGCTCGATAAGTTAAGCACTAGTTGCGTACTGGAGTCGATTTAATGGACTGGCTCCTACCCAAAAATTTCGTGCCTTGCGTCTAGAGTAGAAAAGATTATTGCTGTCGCTGTTGTTGTTGTTGTTGTTGTTGTTATCTAGCTAGCTAGCTAGCTAGCTAGCTAGATAGATAGATAGATAGATAGATAGATAGATAGATAGATAGATAGATAGATAGATAGATAGATAGATAGATAGATAGATAGATAGATAGATAGATAGATAGATAGATAGATAGATAGATAGATGTGTGTGTGTGAGAGTGTGTGCGCATGAATTTCGATAGTTTCTTTAATGCTAAATCGTGAAAGCAATAGAGGTGTTTCAGTCTTATTAGTTCTCATCGGGAAAGAATATTCATCTCTGATGCCTAGAAATGATGTATGAATTAATCTCAATTACCTGAGGTGTTTCAATTCAAGGTATTACAAATGTAAAACTCTACTGTATACACACACTCTCAAACACACACACGCACATACACACACACTCACATACACGAACACACAAACATACGCACATAATATATTTTTCAGGTTAGTCTCTGTAATAGTATTAATACATACACACATATGCAAACACACACACACATACTACCATATATATATATATATATATATATATATATATATATATATATATATATAGGCATGTATGCGTGTATATACGTATATATGTATTTATGTATATATGTGTGTGCGTATACATAAGGTAACAAGCAAAGGAAAAAATCCTTCAAAAGGGTGTGTAAAACCCCTTTGAAGGAAATCTTTTCATTTTGCTTGTTACCTTAGAACAATAAATATATATACATATATATATATATATATATATATATATATATAATATATATATATAATATATAGATATCTATATATATATATATATATATATATTATACGGTTAAGTAATTGAGATTCTAGTGAATTCTAAAGAATTCACTTGAATATGGTCCTTAACTAGGATGCACCGGAAATCTATATGGTGTTAACCATACGACAAGTGGGGTGATTACAAATAGGAAAAAAGCAACAAGAATGGATTAAAATCTCGGTACGATCGATTCGTACGAGGACATCTTTAATAAGCTACAAAAAATGCAGTGAATACAGATGGCTCGTACTCGTCAGCCGATTTAGTCTTCATCGCAACTAAGGTACGGTAGAATTTGAACTGAGAACACAAAGATCCGGGGTGAATACGCCGTCTCATCGTTTTCGACTCTCTAGCGATTTCGCCACTCGACATGCAATAAACTTGTACTTTATTTATCGATCCCAGAATAAATCAATGACAAAGTTCATGCCAGAAGATTTTAACTTAGAATGTAAGAATACAAGAAACGAGATAAATCGTGAAAGAAGCTTCGCCCGACGCTCTAACGCAGGGATCCCCTACCAATGGTCCGCGACCCAGTCCCAGGCCGCTGATCATTGGCAGTGGGCCGTACAGAATGAATAACTTTTAAAATCCTATTTCTATTTATTGACTATCACAGTCTTTGAGGTGTTTTTGTATTACATATGTGATATATATGCATTATATATGATATACATATATCATATATGTAATAATGAAATTATATATTACGTGCTTTATTGTGCTTTGCTATACACATGATACCATGGTCCGTGGAAAAACTGTGTTGCATGAAACAGTTGTATCGTGTTACTGGGCGGTTCTGCAGTAAAATGTGAAATTTGAACTTTGAAGCCATTTACTTGAAGATGATTATAACGAAAATACCATAAACATATCAAAGAACATATACACATGGTGTGTGTGTGTGTGTGTGTTTGGGTTGATATTATTTGAGATATATAGGTATATATTTCGATAGTTGGAGATTCTATTTAATTATTTTGTCCTTTATAATTTTGTTGGCATTTCAATTTTAATATATGTGTTCCTTTCTGTTGAAGAGCGTAGGCTCGAAAGTGAAAGACTTTCACACTTCCCGAGCATTAAACTAAATTCTATTTGTTGTTTACACACCCGTATTCGTCTTTTGAATTTTTGTAAATCTCACTATATATATATATATATATATATATATATATATATATATATATATATAGGAAAAAAGCAACAAGAATGGATTAAAATCTCGGTACGATCGTTTCGTACGAGGACATCTTTAATAAGCTACAAAAAATGCAGTGAATACAGATGGCTCGTACTCGTCAGCCGAAAAAACATCAGAGAATTCCCAAACATCAAAGGGGTAGATACAAAAGAGGTTGTAAGATTAGCTGCATTGAAGAAAGTTCGATTCGTGGAGATCCGATGAAGGTTTTAAACCTATAGAATTTATGCATGTCTACATATAGCATATTGAATATTTGATCAAGTTGTGTGAAGAAATTTTCGGATACAGTCATGAAAAATTTCTGAAAATCCGAGTAAGAGGCAAAGTGACTGCCATATCATGTAGAGGAAAGTCTGAGTAAAAGCAAAGTGACTGTCATATCGTGTAGAGGATCAGATTGTTATTGAAACTTACAAGAAACGCAGATAAGTTCGATTTTTTGGAGATCCGATGAAAAAGTCTTGAACTTACAAAAAATGTGTATGTCCTTATAGTTCATGATCCAGTTTTGTGAAGAGATTTCGGGTACAATCATGCGAAAAATATCAGGGAATCCGAATGAGAAGCAAAATGACAGTCTTATATTTTAGCGGTTCAGGTTGTTAATGAATTTATCAAGAATCACAGAAAGAGGAGGAAGGAGGTAGAAATTCAATCAGTTACTGCTATTTAAGCTGTCAAAGAGAAAGGAAAGGGGAAGCTAAGGGGATGGGCACAAGTTGAAGCTAACAGAAAAGTCTAAGTTTTTTTAGAACAAAATTCGAACTGAGGTCAACAATTTATTTCTTTATTTATAAATGTTACTATTAATAGATTGTCAGGTTACAAAGAGGTCATTAGAAAGGAAAGAAAAATGGGGTTGTTTTTAAATGAAATTAAACAATTATATTATATTATACATAATACACTACACTATATTATATTATATTATTTTGATATATTAAATCACATCACAATACACTACGATAGGTCTGGAATTAGCAGAATTAATTTTTAGTGTAAAAGAAATTAAGAGATTTAACTAACTAATATTTGTAATGGGTTAAAAAATAGACTAAGAAATGGAGATAAAAATAGAGCAAAAATTTATTAATAATATGGTCCAATAGAAATAAATCAAATAATTTAAGTCAATAAGTATTAAATAGTACCATCAGAGAGAGAAAAAATTATAATCATAGCTAGTTAGATCTTATCTTTCTAGTTAAATATATAATATACTATGTAGGAGTGATATGTAAGTCAAAATGAATTTTATGCAAAATGATTCCAGTATACAGTTATCAATTGAGATATGATTTAAAATATCATTTAAAATATTTAAGAGTCTTAACCCGAGCATGTATACAAGAAATTCCAAGTTCAATTCTGCTGTTTAATTGAATTTCTCCCTTATTTCTATACATTAGTATTTCAAATGCTTCCATGGAGCAAGGTTGGCAGCCTACTCTGCTATTTTTATAGGGTTTTGCTCTTCTGACTAATTCCCAATTAAGGTTATATTTGATATTATTGTTTTTTAGTTCCCAAATTTTACTAGAAAGAGTGGTGCTATCAGCCTTATGACGTAATTTAAAGGATGAGAGATGGTTATTCAATCTCTGTTTAAAATTTACAGTGCATCCAACATAAGAGAACTTATTATTATCTGTGGTTACGGAGCACTTATAGATTATGTTAATTAACCCGCATAAATCAGGGGCCGGGCATTTTGATTTAATTCTGAAATTACATCTAGGGGCATTATAATTAGAGGTGGAATACCTTGAGGATAGAAGTCTTATATTACTGTTGCTCGAAGCAGAGCGGGTAAATTTATCATGATTTTGATTATTCACTGCATTTTTTGTAGCTTATTAAAGATGTCCTCGTACGAAACGATCGTACCGAGATTTTAATCCATTCTTGTTGCTTTTTTCCTATTTGTAATCACCCCACTTGTCGTATGGTTAACACCATATAGATTTCCGGTGCATCCTAGTTAAGGACCATATTCAAGTGAATTCTTTAGAATTCACTAGAATCTCAATTACTTAACCGAATATATCTCATACTATCTGTATGTTTTTCCGGTCCTTAACTTCTCAGAGAAGAATGGAAAAATAAACTTCAAGTTTTCCCCTAAAGACAATCCCCCTCCATAGTAAAGATGAGTATTATTGGCTACTCATTCACAGGATAAACGATTTCATTAGAAGGATTAGATGGAGAACATACCACTTCGATATCAAACATAGAAAGAATACAAAACGAAGGATTACTAATAAGAAGTTCGACAGAATTTTTAGAAGCAGAAAGAGCCCACCTCCAAATCCACTCCTTGATAATTTTGAAAAAGACCTACTCAACCTCATAGAAAGAATTAAATTCAAGGATCACCCGTTAAGATATAATCACCACCTCAAGCATCTCAGTAAATTTATAAAATCGACTCGAAACAAGAAAGGAATATTAGCACCAGCTGACAAAACGGGAAATTTTTATAGAGTAGACTATTCACTCTACAGCAATCTAATTAACAAGGAGATTAACTCCAAATACAAAACTACTACCAAAGGAAAATTGAAGGAAACTAACTTAGAAATGAAAGCTATTATGGAAAAATATGATCTAGCAGACAGAACTGAACCAATTGTACCATGCGAACCTAGGATTAATCTTAAGGACCATAAAAAGAATTTCCTGGAAAACCCGTCGGTAAGACTTATTTGTCCAACTAAGTCGGATATTGGCCGACTTAGTAAATCTATCCTAGATAATATCTTACCCCAAATAACCCCACTTCTTCCCTTAAGCCTGTGGATAAATACCGATGAGGTCCTTAAATGGTTTAATTCCCTAACTAATACGAATAATTTAGCCTTCATTCAATTCGATATAAATAACTACTACTCTAGCATTTCCCCTATCCTATTAAATAAATCGCTTATATTCGCGATGAATCGCTCCCTCATATCTAGAGAAGAAATAGACATTATACTTTTAGCTAGAAAAACATTTATTGAGTTTGAGGGAAAATTATGGACCAGAGCTGATACCCCAAACTTTTTCGATATTCCTATGGGCTCAAGTGATTCGGGAGGAGGTAACCAATTTAGTAGGAGCATATTTACTGAAATGCATTAATAAAGAGATCCCTGAATTGCAAGGTGGTCTATATAGAGATGATGCTTTGTTTGTTGTAAATACCAATAATAAATCACACATAGAAAGAATTAAAAAGAAGATTAATAGGTTCTTTAAAGATTTCAACCTTAGCATAACCTACGAACCAAACATTAAAATAGCTAATTTTCTAGATATTACTTTAGACCTTAACTCCAAACTACATTATCCATTTAGAAAGGAAGGTGAAATCACTAGTTACGTAAATAAATTATCTAATTATCCCCCAAATATAATAAATTCCTTAGTTAGAAATATTTCCATAAGAATATCCAAATTATCATCTAATTTTAATATATTTAACTCACACTCAGGACATTACAATGAGGCGTTATCTAGAGCAGGATATAACCAGAAAATTACATTTGAAGATACGGAAAACCTAGGAACTCATCATAATAATTTAAGTAAATTAAACAGCAATAACCACATAAACAACAAAAATGATAAAGTCGAAAAGATACATAGATGTGGATCTAATACAACATCTAATCGTAATGATAAGTATAAGGATAAATACATAGACCATAACATAGATAGCCCTGATAAGGCAACCTTAAATAAAATTAAAACTAGGAAACACACTATTAGTAACGTAGACAAAAATAATAACCTTTACCAGAAAGGATAGTAGAAATAGATTTACAGCGGCAAAGTACCCTAATGATATTAAGAATATTAATAAAAACATAACAGAGAATACTTATAATAAGGGTAAAATAAACTTGGATAAAACTAGCAAACATGCTAACAGGAACATTAATAAATACAAAGAATCTGATGATGGTACGATTAATTCTAATAACCCTAACTCTAGTGGGAAAAATTCTAGCAGCCCTAACTCTAATTCTAAGAAATTTAATAAGAAAGACATAATATGACTAAACATCCCTTTTAACTGCGCGGTTTCATCAGATATTCAGGGTAGATTCAAAACAATTCTAGAAAAAAAATTCCCATCCTCTCATAGATATCATAAAATTATTTCTAAAAAAACAGTCAGAATTTCTTATTCAACTCTCCCAAATATGTCCACTTTAATAGCTAAGATCAATAATAATAACATAAAACTAGCCAGAAATAATTTAATAAATAAAAATAAAAATACAACGGAAAATTGTAATAACAGTACGGAAAGTAATAATTGCAACAATAATAATAATAATAACAATAATGAATGTCATAAAATAAATATAACCAAAAGCCATGGAATTGTTAATAACAATAATAACATAAATAGGAATGATTATGTTAGTAATAGGAATAATACCATGAATGTAAGTACAGTGAATGAGAGTAACAACATTATCAGCAACAACACTACACATCTGGAAAACAATATCGACAACAATACTAATAGCATCAACAATATCAGCAATGATAGTAGAGTTATAGAACCAAACGATAGTGTAGGAATACCGACAAATGATAATACTACTTTAGGAGATAACATCAACTGCAATAATGATAACATTATTTTAGATAGCAGCACCAATAATAATAATAATAATGAAAGTAGGGCTTTAGAACCAAATGAAACGTAAGAATACCCATAAATGATAATACTATTTTAGATAATAATATTAACTACAATAATGATAGAGTTTTTTTAGATAATAACAATAATCAAAATCATGATAAATTTACCCGCTCTGCTTCGAGCAACAGTAATATAAGACTTCTATCCTCAAGGTATTCCACCTCTAATTATAATGCCCCTAGATGTAATTTCAGAATTAAATCAAAATGCCCGGCCCCTGATTTATGCGGGTTAATTAACATAATCTATAAGTGCTCCGTAACCACAGATAATAATAAGTTCTCTTATGTTGGATGCACTGTAATTTTAAACAGAGATTGAATAACCATCTCTCATCCTTTAATTACGTCATAAGGCTGATAGCACCACTCTTTCTAGTAAAATTTGGGAAAAAAAACAATAATATCAAATATAACCTTAATTGGGAATTAGTCAGAAGAGCAAAACCCTATAAAAATAGCAGAGTAGGCTGCCAACCTTGCTCCATGGAAGCATTTGAAATACTAATGTATAGAAATAAGGGAGAAATCAATTAAACAGCAGAATTGAACTTGGAATTTCTTGTATACATGCTCGGGTTAAGACTCTTAAATATTTTAAATGATATTTTAAATCATATCTCAATTGATAACTGTATACTGGAATCATTTTGCATAAAATTCATTTTGACTTACATATCACTCCTACATAGTATATTATATATTTAACTAGAAAGATAAGATCTAACTAGCTATGATTATAATTTTTTCTCTCTCTGATGGTACTATTTAATACTTATTGACTTAAATTATTTGATTTATTTCTATTGGACCATATTATTAATAAATTTTTGCTCTATTTTTATCTCCATTTCTTAGTCTATTTTTTAACCCATTACAAATATTAGTTAGTTAAATCTCTTAATTTCTTTTACACTAAAAATTAATTCTGCTAATTCCAGACCTATCGTAGTGTATTGTGATGTGATTTAATATATCAAAATAATATAATATAATATAGTGTAGTGTATTATAGTATAATAATAATATAATTGTTTAATTTCATTTAAAAACAACCCCATTTTTCTTTCCTTTCTAATGACCTCTTTGTAACCTGACAATCTATTAATAGTAACATTTATAAATAAAGAAATAAATTGTTGACCTCAGTTCGAATTTTGTTCTAAAAAAACTTAGACTTTTCTGTTAGCTTCAACTTGTGCCCATCCCCTTAGCTTCCCCTTTCCTTTCTCTTTGACAGCTTAAATAGCAGTAACTGATTGAATTTCTACCTCCTTCCTCCTCTTTCTGTGATTCTTGATAAATTCATTAACAACCTGAACGAAAATATAAGACTGTCATTTTGCTTCTCATTCGGATTCCCTGATATTTTTCGCATGATTGTACCCGAAATCTCTTCACAAAACTGGATCATGAACTATAAGGACATACACATTTTTTGTAAGTTCAAGACTTTTTCATCGGATCTCCAAAAAATCGAACTTATCTGCGTTTCTTGTAAGTTTCAATAACAATCTGATCCTCTACACGATATGACAGTCACTTTTTTTACTCAGACTTCCTCTACATGATATGGCAGTCACTTGCCTCTTACTCGGATTTTCAGAAATTTTTCATGACTGTATCCGAAAATTTCTTCACACAACTTGATCAAATATTCAATATGAGCTATATGTAGACATGCATAAATTCTATAGGTTTAAAACCTTCATCGGATCTCCACGAATCGAACTTTCTTCAATGCAGCTAATCTTACAACCTCTTTTGTATCTACCCCTTTTGATGTTTGGGAATTCTCTGATGTTTTTTCGGGACTGTACGAGTACGAGCCATCTGTATTCACTGCATTTTTTGTAGCTTATTAAAGATGTCCTCGTACGAAACGATCGTACCGAGATTTTAATCCATTCTTGTTGCTTTTTTCCTATATATATATATATATATATATATATATATATATATATATATATATATATATATATATAGTGAGAATTTACAAAAATTCAAAGACGAATACGGGTGTGTAAACAACAAATAGATGAATTAGTTTAATGCTCGGGAAGTGTGAAAGTCTTTCACTTTTCGACCCTACGCTCTTCAACAGAAAGGAACACATATATTAAAAATTGAAATGCAACAAAATTATAAAGGACAAAATAATTAAATAGAATCTCCAACTATCGAAATATATACCTATATATCTCAAATAATATCAACCCAAACACACACACACACACACACACCATGTGTATATGTTCTTTGATATGTTTATGGTATTTTCGTTATAATCATCTTCAAGTAAATGGCTTCAAAGTTCAAATTTCACATTTTACTGCAGAACCGCCCAGTAACACGATACAACTGTTTCATGCAACACAGTTTTTCCACGGACCATGGTATCATGTGTATAGCAAAGCACAATAAAGCACGTAATATATAATTTCATTATTACATATATGATATATGTATATCATATATAATGCATATATATCACATATGTAATACAAAAACACCTCAAAGACTGTGATAGTCAATAAGATAGAAATAGGATTTTAAAAGTTATTCATTCTGTACGGCCCACTGCCAAATGATCAGCGGCCTGGGACTGGGTCGCGGACCATTGGTAGGGGATCCCTGCGTTAGAGCGTCGGGCGAAGCTTCTTTCACGATTTATCTCGGTTTCTTGTATTCTTACATTCTAAGTTAAAATCTTCTGGCATGAACTTTGTCATTGATTTATTCTGGGATCGATAAATAAAGTACAAGTTTATTGCATGTCGAGTGGCGAAATCGCTAGAGAGTCGAAAACGATGAGACGGCGTATTCACCCCGGATCTTTGTGTTCTCAGTTCAAATTCTACCGTACCTTAGTTGCGATGAAGACTAAATCTGTAGCCCGATCTGACGCCATCTTTAGGTCTTTTTGGTGCCTTAATGTAGAGGTGTACTTTTGCAAGCATTCAAACCATCCATCCAGAAGATCCTACCCAGGGTCATCCTCTCCTGACTATTTAATTAAAAAATGCTTCTAGTACAAACGAACGAAGTAGTAAGAATGCTCATAGTGTGGTAGTAGAGTGGTCGCGGTAGTTGTAGTGGTTAGAGAGTTGTTTATGTTGCAGTGATTATGGTAGATTTAATGGATAGCTTAAGGAAGATGGCTAGAGTATTGATGGTAGAGGTGAAAGTAGTAACAGTCAGAGAGCCAAAAAATCGTTCCTATCATCTGTAAAAGCAGAACTTTGAATAACGTATGATAATTGTAAATAGTTGTTTGAAGGAAGGAGGAATAGTCAAAGTTGGAATGTCTTTCATCACAGGTTGCATTGATCAGGATTGCACTGGGATTAAACAGCAAATATCATAATCATCTATCAATGTATCATATCAAACGGATCAAAAATCCTTCCTGATCAATAGGCTAATAAAGTCGGTTTTCCGATTTCTATGGCATATATATTCCTCCCATTGGGTACAGGATTACTCATTTTAATCAATTAAGTGGACTGGAGTAAGACCAAATGAAGTGTTTTACTCATGGACACAATGCATCGCCCCTTCAAGGAATCGAAACCACAATTTTACGATCATGAGTGCAACACGCTAACCACTAAACCATGCGCCTTCCCAGATATGTATTATATAACCACCACATTTACTAAGGCCGTTGTAACTAGTGCTACAAGGAAGGCATTCTACTACATACACTACAGTCGTGTTACAACCAACACTGTATCGGCAACCACTAATACAACCACAAGCGCTACAGCCCGTTGTACGATGGCTGAAAATACATCTAACTAGCACATCCACATCGAAGTCTACAACCATCGCCATCACTGCTATCACTATCAATAACTACCAACTAAAAACGCTCCGCCTCAACCCCTCACAACCACCCTCGTCTTCACTCAAACCATTCCTTTTACAGCTGCAACAATCACATCTATTACTACAACTTTACCTACCACCACTACTACAACTACGACCATTATTTTCAGCATCACCAAAACAACCCCACTACTGTCTTCCCTGATGACAATCTCTGCTTTGTTGGATTGCAAGCTTTACCAATACGCATGGCGGATTTCATTTCATTTAGAGCAGAGCGTTAAACAGTTTGTTGTTGTAGAGTGAACTTTGGTGAGATGTTTGGCTGCTCATTCTAGCAGGTCGAGTGAACTTGCAGTAGTTTTTCTTTTCTGTCCCACTGACTTGTTGAAGAGCAAATTAATAGGTGTGGAGGTGTTGCGGAGTGGGGTGGAAACGTTCATTAACATTTAATTAATTAAAAATTAAAAACAAATAAAATGCAAACAAAAGTATGTAATAAATATAAGAGATAAACAAAGCTTGACGAACTATCGACAAAAGTAATTAAAATTAATGTTAGGGGGGGGAAAATAAACATTATTATTAAGTAGAACGAGAGCGGTGGAATGGCAGACTCGTTAGAGCGTCGGACAAAATGTCTAAACTCATGGACTGCGTCCAGCTTCAAATTGTTGTTGGTGATAGTAGAAGCGTCATCAAAACCTTGACCTAGCATTTTTTTCTTCTACAGACTGGTGGTTAAGCCAAAGTCTTAACAGGCCTTTGTGTGACTTAACCATGAGGTGTTGCAGTTGCTCCATCGATTGAATTTCCAGCGCCGCATCATCTGCAACAGCTTCACCCTGATGAGTATGTTACCTAATATGGTTTTCGTGTTCAGTCGAGACGGACTGAGTAGTTTCCTGTTTGATCTTGGGTTTGATTTTCTGCTAATTTCTTTCTCCTCTTACTCTTTCTATAAACTACCTTGACGTTGTATCTACTAACGGTATTTTAAGAAAAAAAACTTGATAGCGTTCCCTTCATCATATACGTAATCATCACATTCTGTTAAAATGTTTTATTGAAGTGTTTGGTTTCTTTCTTTCCCTGAAGAGAAGATTACATTGTTTTACACCATTTTATTCCTTCTGGAGTAATACCAATGTTTTCTTCGAGACATATATCGGGAATAAAATGACTTGAATAAACACCTGCGTTTAACACCATTTATTCATTTATCTATCTATCTATCTATCTGAGTGGCTGTGTGGTAAGTAGCTTGTTTACCAACCACATGGTTCTGGGTTCAGTCCCACTGCGTGGCACCTTGGGCAAGTGTCTTCTACTATAGCCTCGGGCTGACCAAAGCCTTGTGAGTGGATTTGGTAGACGGAAACTGAAAGAAGCCCGTCGTATATATGTATGTATATATATATATATATATATATATATATAACATTATTGGTGAATTGAAGAAATGGAGCTGAACGCAGATTGAACAGAAATCGTTTTATTTCATTCTACACGTGTTTCGAAAGGCACAAATTACCAAAATCCGATTGAATAATGGGACCATATTGTGTCTTTCTCTTCAGGAAGAAAAAAGGAAATCCGTTGGAAGGATTTCCTTTTTTCTTCCTGAAGAGAAAGACACAATATGGTCCCATTATTCAATCGGATTTTGGTAATTTGTGCCTTTCGAAACACGTGTAGAATGAAATAAAACGATTTCTGTTCAATCTGCGTTCAGCTCCATTTCTTCAATTCACCAATAATGTTTTAATTTCAATTATCCGCACCAACGCACGGTTGCAACGCCAGATGGTTGTACCTCCAACCGTGCTGTTCACTGCTGTGATTTTTGCTACTAAGGTTTCGGTTAAACTTTTGATTAATCTACTACAAGATTATTCATCTTTCTATTTCACATTATATATATATATATATATATATATAATATATATATAATATATAATATATATGCGTGTGTGTATTTGTGTGTGTGTCCCTAGCATTGCTTGATAACCGATGCTGGTGTGTTTATGTCCCCGTTACTTAGCGGTTCGTCAAAAGAGACCGATAGAATAAGTACTGGGCTTACAAAAGAATAAGTCCCGGGGTCGAGTTGCTCGATTAAAGGCGGTGCTCCAGCATGGCCGCAGTCAAATGACTGAAACAAGTAAAAGAGAAAAGAGTAAAAGAGATATGTAGGTATGTATGTATATGTTTTCGTTGTGCATCGTGATTATATATATCTACTAACGGTATTTTAAGAAAAAGAACTTGATAGCGTTCCCTTCATCATATATACGCAATCATCACATTCTGTTAAAATGTTTTATTGAAGTGTTTGGTTTCTATATGTATATATATATATAATATAATATATATATATATATTATATATATATATATAATATATATATATATATTATATATATATATATATAATATATATATATATATATAGATAATATATTATATATATATATATATATATATATATATATATACATATATATATATATATATATATATATATTATATATATATATATATATATAATATATATATATATTATATATATATATATATATATATTATATATATATTATAGGTGCAGGAGTGGCCGTGTGGTAAGTAGTTTGCTTACCAACCACATGGTTCCAGTTTCAGTCCCACTGGGTGGTACATTGGGGAAGCGTTCTCTACTTTGGCCTCGGACCGATCAAAGCCCCGTGAGTAGATTTGGTAGACGGGAACTGAAAGAAGCCCGTCGTATGTCTGTGTATGTGTGCGTGTGTGCGTGTGTGTATACACATAAATATATATGTAAATATATGCATATAATTATATAAGCACGCAT
Organism: Octopus sinensis; assembly: GCF_006345805.1. Lineage (NCBI taxonomy): Eukaryota > Metazoa > Mollusca > Cephalopoda > Octopoda > Octopodidae > Octopus > Octopus sinensis. The sequence goes on along the minus strand of NC_043006.1, from coordinate 32,222,792 downwards.
TCATACACACGATGGGCGCATACCTCAAGCATACACGCACATACACACACGAACATACCTACATACATACAATCATACATATATACATACACAGATGCATACAAACAGGCATACATACAATGTATTGCACTAGTTTTGGTTCTTTGGGCCATGCAAGACTATCATTCAATGTTTATTTTCGTTGTGCATCGTGATTTGTATATGAGAACTCCCTTTTCTAGTCATCACAGCCTTGTAACATTTGTATATTACTTGTCTTCTCTAATAATAATAATAAAATATAAACTCCCACAAAAATATATTTTAAAAAATGGTATGAGCACCGTTGAATGAGAAATAGTTGGAAAATCACAGATTTAAGGATTAGCTTCAACAAGATACACGTGACAAAGAAACTAGTTATTGTAAAAGCAGCAACATTACTCTGAGAATTGCAAATATTTCCATACCAATGATACAGACAACTCCATTAAAACATAAGAAATTCTTTGAAGTGGCTATATCTGGATATTTGTCAATAAATGGTGAAACGCAGTCACCAGAGAGTGAACGAGGGGACTGTATATTGTTGACTGAACATAATATTCCCTTTGCAAACGTTGATCGTGTTGTGATGGTGTGTACGAAAGCGTTTCCGGATGGTAAGACTGCAAATAAATTATCAATGAAAACAAAAATTTTATATCTTATTCAAGATGGAATAGCTTTTTTTATGGGATACTAGCGATAACGGATATCTGTGAGACGGAAAAAGCTTTCAATCATAACTGATGAAACTAGTTATATTTCAGTGACCTACATTTTGTCTACAGTTAGAAGATACTTTTATTTGAAGAAGCTTGATGCCGTAAACAATGCGATTAAATATTCCTTGCATGAAAAAGATATGTTCCTCTAAAATAGATTTGACGGGCGCAAAAGTGCATTTTAGAAATAATTGAAAATTGATGTGCATATCATCTTTCCCTAGGACACATTTTGCATATTTTGAAGGAAAAATTATGCGCAGGCATTGTTTTGTAGTTAAGAAGCCCGTTTGCAACCACACAGTTTCGAGTTCAGTTCCACTGTGCAGCACCTTGAGCAAGTGTCTTCCACTACAGACTTTGGCTGATCAATATTTTGTGAGTGAATATGAATCGCCTCTCTCTCTCTCTCTCTCTCTCCCGTTGCCCATATAATACAGTAAATGAATTGATTGCATCGCAATCCTTAACATTTATGTATTAACTTTGTTGGGTACTTCACTAGCAGTATATTGGATATATATTATCCCATGGAGGGTTGCATTTACAACCACTATCTCAATTTATATATATATATATATATATATATATATATATATATATATATATATTCTTTTTTCATTTATTCTTTTATTTATTTCAGTCACTTGATTGCGGCCATGTTTGTAAGCAGCCTAGTACTTATTCTATCGGTATCTTCGCCGAACCGCTAGGTTATGGGGACGCAGACACGCCCCCATCGGTTGTCAAGCGATGATGGGGGGGGACAAACACAGGCACACACATACACACATACACACACACACACATACACACACACCACACACACCACCACACCCACACACACACACACACCACACCACACACACACACACACACATAGATATATATATATATATATATCTATATATATATATATATATATATATATATATACTACGGGCTTCTTTCCGTCCACCAAATCCACTCAGAAGGCTTTGATCGGCCCGAAGCTATAGTAGAAGACAATAGTCCAAGGTGCCACGCAGTGGGACTGAAACCGGAACCATGTGGTTAGCCACTCCTGTATATATTTATATACATATGAAAAAATAAGTCAAGATAGAAAATGTTAAGATAATTTTATAAAGAACATTTCAGTACCGGTTTCAGTCATTTTGAGATCTTTTCAACTGTAACGATTAGATAATTAAATTTAGAAAAATTAAAAGAAAAGTTTTTTTAAAAGAATATTTGTATAGTGTTCAAATATAAGTGGCATTTTCCTTGTTTCTGTATTTCTCTGTCTCTCTTATTTACACTTGTTTATACATATATAATATATATATATAATATATATATATATATAATATATATAATAGATATATATATATATATATCTATATATATATATATATATATAGATAGATAGATAGATAGATAGATAATAGATACATATACATACATACATACATACATACATATATGAACACACACACCAACAAATACACACACACACACACACACATAAGGTGAGTATATAGGGATAAATTCTCCAGGCTGCTACTGTGATAGCTCTCAGCACATTCCAGGTTTCAGCTAACCACATCAAGTAGTATGATTAGTAACCACATCAAGTAGTAGTATTAGTAATCTCGCTGTAATTCTCCTGGATTATAAATATTATTAGGAGGGTAAATTAGTGGGGTAAATTAGGAGAGTAAAAATTGCAAAGAATACGAGGACTGGTACATCATCAAACTTTTGTTTTAATTTTATAGTTGGCCATACAACATATGTTGGTTAAAATGATCGACACGTGTTTCTGTTGCACGGAGTAGGTGCACTTACGCATGCAACAACCCGGCATAATCAGCTGTGCACTTTCATTCAGTCTTTCAACAAGCGTGGATTATGCTGGGTTGCATACTTAACTGTACATATTCTGTGCAGCAGAAACACGTGTCGGTTATATTAATCAACTAATTATGTTGTATGACCAACTGTAAAATCAAAAGAGAAATTTGATGATGTATGAGTCTGTGTTCTATGAAATTGTTTTATAGATAGATAGATAGATAGATAGATAGATAGATAGATAGATAGATAGATAGATAGATAGATAGATAGATAGATAGATACATAGATAGATAGATAGATAGATAGATAGATAGATAGATAGATAGATAGATAGATAGATAGATAGATAGATAGATAGATAGATAGATAGATAGATAGATAGATACATAGATAGATAGACAGACGAGCGGACGAACGGACGGGCTGACAGTCAGACAGATAGATGGACAGACAGACATACAGACAGACAGATAGACATACATACATACAGACAGACAGACAGACAGACAGACAGACAGACAGACAGACAGATAGATAGATAGATAGATAGATAGATAGATAGATAGATAGATAGATAGATAGATAAATAGATAAATAGATAGATAGATAGACAGACAGACAGACAGACAGATAGACAGATAGACAGATAGACAGACAGATAGATAGATAGATAGATAGATAGATAGATAGATAGATAGATAGATAGATAGATAGATAGATAGATAGATAGATAGATAGATAGATAGATAGATATGACTTTTCTATTTGGTTTGCAAGATTCTTGAGGTGAAACAGATTTTGTTGTTTCTCGGGAGTATCATTTTGCCAATATTAAGCACGTGTACTGCTTGAGTTACACTTTTTCATTCTTTGATAATCTGTTAACGATTTAATCAATTATTAATTGATTGTTTGATTAATCGCTCGGTTAATCAACAAGCTATGTTGTCAAAGTCGTTTGGTTGCCACTCACATTCTTTACATACTTTATTTCTTAATTTCCGAAACAAAGTTGACAAATTCGATGGTGTTCTGAGAATTGATCAGATTTTAAACAATTACAAGATCCAACTCATGCAATTACGAGATCAAAATCATACTACGTTTCCTTCACTATGTACAACAGATTATTGATCTCTATATCAAATTCTAGTCAGCGTGGTTCAGGTTTCGTCGTTTCTATCAAACGATATCATCAAATGATAAGCAAACGTTGATAAGCAAACGAAAATCTCTTGAGCTTTATTATTGAGGAAGAACTGCAGAAATTGATCCAAGCAATGAAAGTTATAAGAAAAACAGTAATGATGTTATAGCATGAAATAAATTATGGTGTTTGAAGGAAGAGTGTGTCGAAAGATGAAGACACGGCTGTCTGTTAAATCAACATTAGTTATTTAGCATCAGCGGGTTGTGTATTTGTGCCTATATAAGATTATGTGAGAGAGGAAAGATGAAATAATAATGGCGTGTTTGGCGTCTCCGTATGAGATAGAAAGATATGTATAAATGTTCTGTGATTCTCATTTGGTATATGAAGCCGGCATTGCGCTTTTGAATTAAAAGACGAAATTTCTTAAATCAATCAACCTCTGTGTGTGTGTGTGTGTGTGTGTGTGTGTGTGTGTGTGTGTGTGTGTGTGTGTGTGTGTGTGTATGTGTGTGTGTGTGTCTGTGTGTCTGTGTGTCTGTGTGTGTGTCTGTGTGTGTCTCTGTGTGTGTATGCGTGCATTTATATATAGTAATGCCCTGTAAATATATATATGTATATATATATATGTGTGTATATATATATATGTGTTATATATATTATATATATATATATATATATATATATATATATAAGAGAGAGAGAGAGAGAGATACATACATACATACATACATACATACATACATACATACATACATATATGTATGCATGTATTATGCCATGCATGTATGTATATTGTATATATATATATAAGAACTATAAAAGAAATGTTTGCTTTTTTTATAGATGTAGGTAGGAGAAAAAGAAGAAGAGGGTGAGAGGGAGGGGGAAAATGAAGGAATAGCTATAAATGGTGTGTGAGAAAGGTGCGAGAATGAATGCAGAAGGCAGGCCGTATTTATTACATTTGTAGCGATTTCCGAAATCGAAATTTATTTCTAAGGCAAATGGTGGATATCCCAGAATGTTATGTTTATGCTACAGCACGAAAACCACGCCAGCTCTTTTGTTGCCCGCTGATATTTCATCACAGCTGCCACCAATGTAACTGACCGTAAAATGTGTAGGAAGGCGTGTTGATTATTTGGGTAGAGGGAATAATGTTTACTGGTGTGAGATAGCCATGTATAGCAATATCTTTATTTAAACAGAGCTGTTGTAGGATCGATTCTAAGAAGCAAACTGATGCAATATTTATTTTGAAGAGAAGCTAACAGATCGTTTAAATAGAGAAGCTTCTGTTGCTGAATCACTGTTAGAATACTTGACGTTTTATAAAAAGAATACATACATACATACAAAAGTAACCTTTTGTTGGTGTTGAAATTCCAATGAAGGAGCCTTGGATCTAGATTAGAAACCGGCTTTTTCTCTATTGGCAAGAGATTTTGAGATAAAACTGAATAATGACATACATACATACATACATACATACATACATACATACATACATACATACATACATACATACATACATACATACATACATACATATCGAAGAACCCCGAAAATAGCTTATGATACCAAAATATCTTTCACAGTTGTCTTTGTCCATGCTGTATATTTCTTGCATTCCATTGCGCTAGAAAGCAATTTGAATGATTTTGATGATCAATGGAGATGTGATCAATTAACAGCAGAATATTTACCGCTCTCTACAGAAAATATTCCTGAACAACGGTACGAGTTAAAAGTAAGCACATAAAAGATGAACTTACTAATTTGAAATAATAATTTGTTATACAATTTACGACTAATTTCACTCTCTTACACCATTTGCTAAGATACGTTGAAAGAGTATTCTTTGTAATTCAATGTGTCAAAGTGAAGAAGATTTTAATTCTTTAAATGCAGAGACTGCAGGAGATACATTACTTACAAAGCAATCTATAACTAGAAATGGCAAGGAACGCACTATGTGGGAAACCAGAAAGGAATTAATCAAGGAGCTGAAAAGTGTTGTAATTAAAAGATACACAGAAAAATTAATTACCAGAAAGAGAATACCAGATGATCGCTTCTGGTTTATTATCTTTCAGCTTTTACTAATTTCAGTCGTTAGACTGTGGCCATGCTGGAACAGTGCCTTGAAGAATTTTTAGTCGAATGAATCGACACCAGGACATATTGTTTTGTTAAGCCTAGTACTTATTCTATCAGTCTTTTACCGAACCACTAAGTTACGGGGACATAAACACAGCAACACCAGTTGTCGAGCGGTGATGGGGAACAAAGACATGCACACACACATACACACACACACGCACACACACACAAACCCGTGTGCATGTATGTAAATACGTGTGTGTAATCGTATGTTTGTGCTTGTGACTGTTTCACTTCTCACTACTCCTTGACAACAGCGTTGGTTTTCTTACGTCCCCGTGACTAAGCGATTCGGCAAAATGGACTGATAGAATAAGTACTAGGCTTCAATAAATAGATACTAGGATCTATTCAGCTAAAACTATTCAAGGTGGTGCCTCTGCATGGCCGCAGTCCAATGACTGAACCAAATAATTTTTCTCGGTGACGTTCGCATTTCTCAGTTAATGAAACTCTGCTTTGCACTATTCGCGGGCTTCGTATTCAATAACCTTTTACTGCTTTGGGCGGTGTCTTCAACGTGCATCTGACTTCCTTGCCATCATTTTACTAGCCGAGAATGACCTGCAAATGTTCAGACTGACATCAACTCCATCAATGTCATCCTTTATCGATAGTCTGCGAAGTTCTATAGCATAGAACAGCTGATTTATAAAATGCTGCAAATACATGTTTATACATATATACATGTATGTTCAGCTATTCATGTAAACACAGAATCGTCCCTTTACTTCCTAATATAATCACTACTACAAATGCTAATATGCATGTGTACGCATACAAACACACATACACATATATACATACATGCACACACACACACACACACATACATACATACATATATATATATATATATATATATATATATATATATATATATATATATGTATGTATGTATGTATGT
>NC_043006.1:32200984-32208484 GCF_006345805.1 Octopus sinensis | reverse complement strand
GCAAATTAGAGCCGCTATGTTTCAATTTTAATGGGGGTTATTCCGGAAGATAAGGACTCGCATAATGACATTATATTGAACTTCGGCGCATCATAAATTGTGTTTCTTCCTATTCACTGATAAGACAATGCTCCACTGAGGTTCTAACCCACACAAAGAAGTTTTGATTTTGAAAATGTTTAATCTATAAGTACTCTACCTGGCTTAAATATTTTATTTCTAAGAAAAATTCCTCTCAACACTCTGCGCTGCTTCATATTTTTCTGTCTCCTTCTCAGCTTCCAAATCCCCGAAAGAACAACTGGTATCATTCAACCACGGTAGTGTTTGAATATATTAAAACCACCATTTCGTCAATCGCAGCAGCTTCCAAGTTTCACAACTAAATTGCAAACTGTTGGTGGTTTTAAAGAGGACACCTCCTCAGTTACACTTGGTCATAAATAGTTTAAGATTTGGTTCAATAGAAAAAAAAGTTACATAAAAATATGTCAGATCTCAAGGGGGTATTGAGGCAGATATTCATTTTCAACTAACATAATTTTTTTAATTTTAAATTAAAAACTATACTTTTCTTATGCTTAAATGATAGAAAAATGCATGAGAAATTCAGAATCGTTAGTCGCATTGAACAAAAGTTAGTAGCAAAACAGTTATGAGGTAAAATGTTACGAAATTTAATGTCAGTAAGTGAGGAAGTAAGACGTAAGGCCTGAGCAATAAGAATAAAGAATATATTTCTAAAATGAATGCTTACATTCTTAGGCGGCGAACAAGCAGAAACGTTAGCGCTCCGGGCGAAATGCTTAGCGGTATTACGTCTGTCTTTACGTTTTGAGTTCAAATGTCGTCGACTTTGACGTACAGTTTATTTAATTAATTTTTTTTTAACTAAACACTTTCAAACTTCCGATACATGTAGAATGTGTCACATAGAACAGGGTTTACTTTTAACATTTTTGACAAAATTTTGTATTTTAGAAGCGGTGTTCAAATTCCGCCGAGGTCGACTTTGCCTTTCATCCATTTCGGATCTATTCAATTAGACGTACAGAATATTTAATTAATTTTTTATAACTAAACACTTTCAAACTTCCGATACTGGTAGAATGTGTCATATAGAACAGGGTTTACTCTTAATGTTTTTGACATAATTTTGTATTTTAGAAGTTATTTCGTCAGAAGTTACAGAGTGACAATGGACAAATTTGTGTTTCAAACGTGCCAATACATGAAACTCTCAGCTTACTCTTTAACTTCTGCCAATGATATATATATACGTATTACATATATGTATAAAAAAATTTCATCATGTAATCGAACCAATGAAAGACCCTTCACTTTGTCGCTCGACACGCTAAAAATAGCAGCCAAAGTATCTCCTGCCTAAATCACACGCCCATTGTATATAATGTCTTAGATTATCCCTAAAAAGACGGTTTGCTGAAGGGTGGAATGTCTTTGATAATATTTTTGCAGTGTCAGGGTTGATTTGAGGCTAAATAACAACATTATGGTAAATTTATATATTAACACCCGCACGATTTTCAGTAAGAAAAAAAAAATTGATTTTTTGCATGGAATCAAGTACCCTGACCTCCTAATATGCTGCAAATACCTTATTTTGGTTCGGAAAAAATGATGTAGGGAGTTCCCCCCAATCCCGGAATCACTGCAAATTTTTCATTCGTTAAATGAATTCCTGTGACCTCCTAATATTGCAAAATTAAGTTACTTAAGGTGAGCCTGGTAACTGGTGGTTTTTGGGGGTCTTGTTTTAACTTTTGGTGAGCCATGGTACAACCAACAACATGGTAGAAATTCCTACCATTAATTTGATGTAGTTGGGTAATATCAGATTACTCAATCACAGCATATAATTAAATTAAACATGAAAAAAATTGAAATATTGTCATCACTTACATGGAAAAATTGAAATATTATCTTTCAGTATTTTAGAAGGTAAAATCTTGAATTATTAATTGACACATTATTAATTATCCTATAACAGCAATTCCTGGAAAAATCATAGATTACGTGGGAAAATGCGAGCATGAAAAGAAATATTCTTAAGATTATTAACAATGAAAAGTACAGGACAAGTTATTACACCTGTAAAAGTATAGGACAAGCTATTACTTCTAGTAAAGTAAAGAATAAGAAACATTTTACTTAAAATATTGCAGCTAAAATTAAAATTTGAATATTAAAACTTATTTTATTATAGTTTAAAAATAACACTACTTATTTAAGTAGAATTTGGTTAATTTACTACCTGAAATACAGAAAAGGTGACTAATTAGACAAACTTACAAATTAGCTGAACAGTTTTGTACAATAAATTTAAAAGATCAGAACTGTAAAGTATGATAAATTAGAAGAACTGGCATTCTTTGTTGCAATATTTTAAGTAAAATGTTTTTCATATTCTTTACTTTACTAGCAGTAATAGCTTGTCCTATACTTTTATAGGTGTAATAACTTGTCCTGTACTTTTCCAGGTTTATAGTTTTAAGAATATTACTTTTCATGCTCACATTTTTCCATGTAATAGAATATGTGTTCTGTGGGTTGTGTTATATAATTGAGCAGTGACTGTACAACGTAAGCTGTATGACTTGTTATTGTATCGATTATCGATTATGTAAGCGTATTTGCTAAGCTATTTTATTGGGTGATGAATGGATAGAGTATGTGTTGTGTGAAGCTGTTTTATTTTGTCTGGTGAGGGCTTCATCGATTATTTGTTATGTAAATTGTTTTATATTGAATATACGCTGTATGTATGGTACAGATACGAGTGTATTGTGTTGTCATATTTTATGTAATGTCCAACACAGAAATTGTTGTTATTTCGTATTTGCGCAGCAGCTGTGTAAGTGATTCTGTCGATTATGTTTTCTAAACATCAAACAGTTACCTATGCATATATCGTCAAGCTCTCACTGTACCGAGAAGAATATTTTATATAATATCAAAAGGTTTATTGTTGCAGTGGTTATAGCAAGTCATTTGGTGATATGATAGTTTTCCAGTTATGTATCCAGTGAACTTAGAATTCCTTTCATAATAGGAATGACTATTAACTTACTGCAATGACAAAGCTTTTTAGTTCTCACTTTAGGTCCTGGTATTTATCTATCTTCTCATTGCTTTTTTTTTTCTTTCACCCTAGAGTCAAATGTATAGATAATGTTTTTTCTCTAGTACAACGATATCTGTTTGTGCGTTTAGGTTTTCCTGTCCATAAAATATCTGTTCGATTTCAACAACTTTAATGGGTGTGGGTTCATATCAATCTGCTGTACATACTGTAGTGTAAGTTTTAAACAATTACTACTGTCTAACTGAGGCAATTTTGTCCCCAAGCAGCCTTTGCAATGATTTTGTAGAGGGTTCTTACACCCTAATAGTAAGTGGTGAGATAAATGAATCTCTGATATTAAGTCTCTTCTCTGGAGATGTATCCTTTTTATCTAAATGCCTTTTCATTATTCGCATAGTTGAGGCCTTTTTATTCAGTTGTTATTAAGGTACCTTCTTTCTTTAAGTAGTCTCGAAGAAGTGCTTTTGTTCTATATTCTTCAAGAACATTCCTCGCCATTTCTTTTTTTTTTCGTTCAGTCCGTCTTCCCTGTTTTGAAGAGTAGTTTCTTTCTCTATTTCGACTTTTATGTTGTCATTACTTTCGTGCTTCTCACAATTTCTACATTTTCTTATTCATACTTGCATAAACAGTGTTCCCCTAAGACAATTCAATCTTCAACTTAAAACAAACTTTTTCCACCATTAATGTGTTTCATATACACTTAATATATTGTACATGGCAGCAACTTCCTAGTTTTTCAATATTTTGTAGTTGTATGCTGGGCGAAATGCTTAGCGGTATTTCGTCTGCCGTTACATTCTGAGTTCAAATTCCGCCGAGGTCGACTTTGCCTTTCATCCTTTCGGAGTCGATAAATTAAGTACCAGTTACGCATCGTAGTCGATCTAATCGACTAGCCCTTTCCTCCAAAATTTCGGACTTTATGCCTAGAGTCGAAAAGAATATTTTGTAGTTGTTGGTTGTTCGACCTGATGATAGCTCACTTTTTCACTTAATAGTAAATTCACAACTGTGAAAGCATTAGTAGTGTTAAAGGTGATGGGTAACATCACCCTGAAACTTGTCATGCACTCAGGTCTTAGCGTGTCCCTCTTTTTACCCTTTACGCAAACAGTCTCACTGACCCCTAAATAAATATAACAATTTCATTATTCGTTTGTTCTTACCTGTTAATAGAAAAGAAAAGAATCAGACAATTTTTTCAAACAATTCGCGCCACTTCATGTCAGGGATACCAAATTTGCATAGAACTTTATTCCACCCATTGTATTTAAGCATTCAGAATCAGAGCTTTCCTGGGTCTAAATGACGATTTACACTATGTACCAAAACTGAATGTCCACTGCCATATTTTTTCAATGCAGTAATTATTGCCTTTTATTGTGGCTGGTGGCTTGAAGGAAGTAAGAAACTGCGAATCAGACCCTCTCTGTCTTGCATAAAATAGCAGGCAAATCATTCTCGGGTCATATACGCTAGGCTTTCATACAAAATTGTAAGTTGAAACTTTCAGTAAACCGAAATTATCTGTTCAATCAGTAAACAAAATTCTTTCAAATGCTTAAAACCATCAAGGGAGAGAACTCCATTTATATAAGCCAATCGATATTTTCCCACAATCACACATTTAAATCTATTTTTAGCAAAAAAAAATAAAGGCATAATGGATAATTTTTTTTAGGATACGTCCTACTTGAAAGAAAACGGAATGTTTACGGTTGGAAGGAATTGTTTTGATTATAGGTCCTTGATCGGGGTTGACATGAGACTAAACAACGACAGTATATAGTACTGTTCTGTTGAGATTAGAATATTTACTTAAAGAACACCACTCAATATGTTTATATATATTTACTATATAACTCTTTCGCTACCATGTGTTTACAATCTACAATATTTGCTTTTGCACAGTCCCTAGATACACTGGACACAGAAGTGGTTTTCAGACGATGATAACATTTCAAATGGTCCTCAAACACATTACATTTCAGTCTCAAATAATAAATTACTCTTAGCATTCTTATATAGTTTGTCGTTTTTCTTCGTCTTCTTTACCTTCATACTCACCTTTTTTCTGTTTTTTCAACTTTTTTCTGATTCTTTTCTTTTCTTCTTGTTATTGTTCGCCTTTTCCTTCTGTTTCTATTTCCTCTTGTTCTTCTTCGCCTGTCTTTTTCCTTCTTGTGCTTTTTTTATCATTCTCTTTCTTCTATTCCATCTTGTTCTTAACAATGATATAATTAATCATACTTGTTAGACACCCGCGAAGAAGTAACAACGTTGATGTATTAAAATCCTTCATTTTGTAATTAATAGTCACGTCATTTTTTAAAATGTACTGGAAAGCTGAACTTTTACACTAAAACTCTACTTCAAGTTGATGAAACATATCGTGTGAGAAGAAAAAATCTGAATTCATCTCTTTTCAGCCATATCCATCACCTTACATTTGTCTGATATTAAAGCTCCAAGGTAGAAAACAAATACTTTCTGTATCAAAGGAAGACGCCTGTATCTGTTCCTATTACCCAGTCATTTACGTTCTTGGCTCAAATCGTTAAGGTCAATGGTGTATATTTTTGGTATCAGTATTTAGTTTAATTCAGACTTATCTTCGTCAAATAATTACAATCAATAATAAGAAAATAGTATTTTGCTCAAGAACACAACACACATTCGTTGTGGATTAACAATGTTACCAATGGTTTCGTGTGGAAAGCATTTCCACAATATTCAAGCGATCCAGTTAAAAATACTGATAATCGCCTTTTTTTGGAATAGATAGATAGATAGATAGATAGATAGATAGATAGATAGATAGATAGATAGATAGATAGATAGATAGATAGATAGATAGATAGATGGATGGATGGATGGATGGATGGATGGATGGATAGATAGATAGATAGATAGATAGATAGATAGATAGATAGATAGATAGATAGATAGATAGATAGATAGATAGATAGATAGATAGATAGATAGATAGATAGAATGATTTTAACTGTAATTATTCATACAGTTATTCAGTCCAAATGATTTAAGAGTTATATTTCTCTTTCAACCATTCACCACGTGACAGACCTCAACCAATCAATCTATATGTTAACTGATACTGATCTGATCCACATCTCCTCTATAAAAAACAAAAGATATTTAGTAGAGGGAAACTGGCATGATCACACTCCAGGTGGTTCTGTGGTAAGAAGTTTTATTCCCAATCACATGGTTCCGGGTTCAGTCCCGCTGCGTGGTAACTTGGGCAAGTGTTTGATACTATACTCTCGAACTGTCCAAAACCTTGCGAGTGGATGTGGCTGGCGGAAACTGAAAGAAGCCCGTTGTATATGTATCTGTGTGCGTATGTGTCTGAGTTTGTCCCCCACCATCGCTTCACAACCGGTGTTAGTGTGTTTACGCTCTTGTAACTTAGCGGCTTGGCCAAAGATCCAATAGAATAAATACCAGCCTTAAACAAAATAAGTAAGTATAGGGACGATTCGTCCGACAAAAAATTCTTCAAAGCGATGCCCCAGCATGGGCGCAGTCTAATGACTTAAACAAGGCAAAGACAAAATAAATTCTTTTTAGCGTTGAAGTTTAGTCGCTGTTTTTATGAACTTCCCATGCGAAGTGCCCCAATCATTTTTATTCGATTACCAGTGATCCATGAAGACGAAATATTGCAAAAATACGAGTTTGCAAATACGTGTGCATGCGCGCACGCATGTGTGCCTACGTGAATGCATGTGTGTGCGCGCATTTGTGTGTATGTGTTTGGTATGTTTTTTACAACAAATCGCGTATAATAGACGTCATGTAACTTTAACGATCACATGTTCACCAGAAAGATCCACATTAACTACGATTTCAACCAATGACAAGGTTAAATATCATTTCTTGCCAATTCGCTAGAGTGTGCAGTCGACCGGACATCCGGCTGTACGAACGAGTAGTCCTAAGGTGTAATTGGCATTTACCTTACACATGAATATACATACATCAAGCTGTATACACTTCTAACACAATGATGTGTGTGTGTATATATATATATATAAAGCACGATTTATTCGTGATCAGAGTTGTTCGAAAACCGATGTACTACTGTATGTGTATATGTGTGTATATATATATTTTTTTCACTTGTTTCAGTCATTTCACTGTGGCCATGCTGGAGCGCCGCCTTTAGTCGAGCAAATCGACCCCAGGACTTATTCTTTGTAAGCCCAGTACGGGGACGTAAACACACCAGCATCGATTGTCAAGCGATGTTGGGGGAACAAACACAGACACACAAACCTACACACACACACACATACATATATATATATATTATATATATATATATATATATATATATATATATATATATAGGCGCAGGAGTGGCTGTG
>NC_043006.1:32160984-32195984 GCF_006345805.1 Octopus sinensis | reverse complement strand
GTCTTACATGACTTCAAAACGACACCATGGTCAAAAAACCATTTCCCAAGGATTCCTTCTGCACGAAGAAAATATAGTTAAATATAGTCTTATATATGCAATGTCGTGAGTCAAAAATGTTCATTGAAGATTCATCTGCTTTTTAAGCCACAACTGCGATGAACTTTTTCACCAGCTTAACTCTTAATTTCATTTTTCTTCCTCTTTCATTCTACTACTACTACAAACACAACCGCTATTATACTACAACGGACAATCGAAATAACAATGACAAATAGCAGAGGTTACATATGCACACGAGGAAGCTCCCATGTAGATACCCAACTTGCAACAATTATTAGCTAATTTTCCGTCAGATAACCGTTTTCCAGCTGCCTTAAGGACGGCCATACAGGAAAATGTAATCGTATATTACACCAGGTTTTAATGAAAAGCAGGGTTTTAATGAAAAGCTGGAATGCTGTTGATCATAGGTCTGTACAATGACGACTGAGCTAGATCGAAATAACAACATCAGTACCAACAAAATTCAGGTCTTCATCATGTACAGTGCAGCGGATTCATTCTAAGCACCAACCAATTCCACTTGCTGCATAAGCCAGTGTAGCTTCCTGACTTTGATGTATCTCTGGAGAGGGATTATGCCCATAATAAACACACGCACTGGTTCTGTTTCACTTCTTTGCTTTTATTTCGCAGCTGGTTAACCAATCAACCAATTAAGTAATTGATCGTTTGATTAATCTTTTGGTCAATCAATCGGGTAGATTTATCAAAGCCCTTTCGCTGCCATTTGCGATCTCATAAGCGACATTCCCTTTCTAGATACAGACAGGTAGACTGAAACCTGGAATGGAGAGGGTATGTCATTGATGCGGTCACGAATGGCGACGAAAGGATTTCGACAAACGTAGCTGATTGATTAATTGACCGAGCGATTAATTAAATAATCCATTAGTTAATTGGCTAAATGGTTAACCAATTGACAAATAAATAATAAAGAAATAAAATATAAGCAGTGCGTGTGTTAGTTAGGGCATATGACCCTCCCGAGATACAGCAAAATTCGTTTCAACATACGAGTTCACATCAAGATTTTTGCAAAGCAAATTTTAAAAAAACGAAAAATTACCTATATATTATCGCTATCCATCCAAGATCCCTTCTGACTATGCAGCACCTAAGCTTTTATGGCCCTTCCACTGACTCGTTACTGCGCACATGCTAGTTTTTAAGCTTATTTTTGCCAGCTGGATGGATTGAGAAAGTAAAGTGGCTTGCACGAGACCACAGTCCACATCCCGGACCAGGAAACGATCCTATGATAGTCCAGTTACGTAACTACTTGGCAACGTGTCTTCTCCTTGGCTAAACAGACTTCTGATCTGGGCCTGGGGATGTTGTTGGTGTCACTGGTGTTGCTGTTGTCATTATGGCGCATTGGGCCGGCATCGCCGCGGTTGTTATGTTTTAATACTTACTGCTCTATTCTTTAGAGTATGCTTCTTATTCAGTTACATGTTATATTGACAATATATATATATGTATATGTTGGTGGTGGCCATCCGTTATTTGATATACGTATTAGCGCATGCGTGTAGGTACGTATGTACGTGCGTCATGTCTGTGTGTATTCATGTGTATGTGTATGTATATTTGTGTGTGTGTGTGTGTGTGGTGTGTGTGTGTGTGTGTGTGTGTGTGTGTGTGTGTGAGTGTGTGTGTGCAGAACGACATTATTTAATGTGTACAACGGCGTTGGCGTTGTCGGTGGTAGTTGAAGCTGCGGCGTTAGCAGTGGCAGCGGTGCTGGGGATGCCGATGAAGGTAATGATGATGATAATGATTGTGATGATTGAGGAGGTTGAACTTTACTGCTGCTGCTGCTGCTGCTGCTACAGATGATGATGACGAAGGCGATGACGAGGATGATAATTATTGCAATAACTATTTTGTGTTTTTTGTTATTATCGTACTTTTTGTTTTAAAGAAGTAATTTTTTAAAATTCCATTTTAATGCCAGATATTATCGATTTTTAAAAATTGATGGAATTTCGAATACATTGAATGAAGTTGCTGCTTTGTCGACATTTCTGAAATATCATTATATTCTCCTGCCAAACGAGAAGGCCGCTAACGGTATTTCGTCCGTCTTTACGTTTTGAGTTCAAATTCCGCCGAGGTCGACTTTGCCTTCCATCCTTTCGGGGTGGATTAAATAAGTACCAGTTACGCAGTGGGGTCGATATAATCGACTTCATCCATTTGTCTGTCCTTGTTTGTCCTCTCTGTGTTCAGCCCCTTGTGGGTAGTAAAGAAATAAGTATTTTGTCCGTCTTTACGTTTTGAGTTCAAATTCCGCCGAGGTCGACTTTGCCTTCCATCCTTTCGGGGTGGATTAAATAAGTACCAGTTACGCAGTGGGGTCGATGTAATCGACTTAATCCCTTTGTCTCTCCTTGTTTGTTCCCTCTATGTTTAGCCCCTGTAGGCAATAAAGAGATTACAATAATAATAATAATAATAATAATAATAATAATAATAATAATAATAATAATAATAATAATAATGTCATTGAGTAACTAATACCTTTCTTTAGTCAAAGCGTTATTATGGTCGATCATATTTCTAATGCTTCCTGCAGTCAATACTTTAATATTCACTTTAAGTGAGTGTTAAGCGAATGCTCCAAAGCTCGCCTAAAATGATGTATACATCTAAAGAGATGTACGTGTGTATGTATGTTCGTATGTATGTGTGTATGTAGGCATGTATGAATTTACGTTATATATATATATATATATATATATATATATATATATATATATATATAGGAAGAATTCACAAAAAAGCAAAAGACGAAGCCGGGTGGTGTAGACAACAAACAGATGTATTACTTTAATGCTCGGGAAGTGAAGAAGTCTTTGACGTTTCGAGCCTACGCTCTTCCACAGAAAGGAACACAGAAAGAAACAAGGAGAGAGAATGAAGAATGTGTAGTGGCTGGCGATCTGTATATATATGCACGCATGTATGCATGCATGCATATATGTATGGATGGATGTGTGTATGAGCGCCTATATAAACAGAGAGACATGGACAAACAAATATTTAGATAGATAGATAGATAGATAGATAGACAGACAGACAGACAGACAGACAGATAGACAGACAGATAGACAGACAGATAGACAGACAGATAGACAGATGGATAGATGGATAGATAGATAGATAGCTAGATAGATAGATAGCTAGATAGATAGATAGATAGATAGATAGATAGATAGATAGATAGATAGATAGATAGATAGATAGATAGATAGATAGATAGATAAGTTTCTTTATTGGCCACACAGGGCTGCACACAGATGGGACAAGTTACAAGGTAGAGCTTTTCTTTTGGGGGAGAAAAAAAAAAGTGGCGTAGGTTTTCGATCAAAAGGGATCGTAAAAGGGAAAAAAGAAAAAAAAAAAAAAAGGAAAAAAAGAAGAAAAAAAAAGAAAAAAAGAAAAAAAGGGAAAAGAAAAAAAAGAAAAAAGGGAAAAAAGAAAAGAAAAATGAAAAAGGAAGAAAAAAGAGGAAAAAAGGGGGAGAGGAAAAAATGATTAATAGGGATCGTAGATAGATAGATAGGTAGGTAGATAGATAGATAGATAGATAGATAGATAGATAGATAGATAGATAGATAGATAGATAGATAGATAGGTTAAAGCAATTTCAGAAATAAATAGCAGAGACTATGTTACCGCAAGAAGGTAGTTGTTCTCTCTAGAACATTGCAACTGTTCATCAGACAACGAAAGCTGGACTGCATCTGAAACATAATAAACATATATATATATTCCAGCATTGTACAAGCTGCCTTTGTGACAGGAAATGTCTATCGAGATGGCGCATTTTGGGTCCAATCGAAGGGACAATTCCAATGAGCTAAATACCTATTTTTCCTTGCGTTTAACTTCCACGAATTTCGTGAGGCGTTTTACAACAGCCCTAAGACCCACAATTTGGATATGATACTTTTACGTTTCTAGTAACCAACAGACCGTACCATACTTTGTCCCTTTTTACATGGAATAAAACAAAATAAAACAAAATAAAAAGCAGCAGATTACAAGGAGGTGTGAAGGGGTTTGGTTTTCTGTAATAGATTTATGGATATAAAAGTTTTGAAGGTTCTTTGATGTAAGAGATTAAGAGAACATAAAGGGTTTATGGATATGAAAGCTGATATAAAAGTATACAGATAAGGAGTTATGTTAATGTAAATGCAGAACATCGGTTTAATGATGATATTTTAAAACAAATATTTGTTTTCGTATCCTCATGTGTGCATGTATGTATGTATGTATGTATGTATGTATGTATGTGTGTGTGTGTATGTATGTGCAGATTTGTATGTTTTATGTATGTGTTCTCATGCATATAGTTACGTATCAAGACATGCGCATACATATTTAAATGATTAACTTTTGGAAAGTTTTACAGATTTTTACAGTTCCAGTGATGGATTGGATCTGTAGCATTCTCCTTTCTGGTTTTGAGAAGCCTAATTTCTCAAGATTTGTATTTAGGCAGTGTATTACATATCACAGGGCCTCCAAAATTCCAGATATGTATGTATGTACGTACGTACGTATGTATGTATGTATGTATGTATGTATGTAAACGACATGCAAACGTACATGAAGCCCAGTTACAACTACAGCCGGCTATTACCAGTAAAGGTTTTAGTTGCCAATTTTGTACAAGACATTGTAGATCTTTAGCTGGGCTAAAAAGTCACATTCGATCACAGCACCAGTAACAGTTAAGCTTCGTGCAATGGCCATACTCGATAACGAGGGGGCAGCCATAATGTATGTATGTATGTATGTATCTATGTATGTATGCATGTATGTATGTATGTATGTATGTATGTATGTATGTATGTATGTATGTATGTATGTATGTATGTATGTATGTATGTGCGTGAGTGTCTGTCTGTTTATCCATCTGTTTTACTTTTAATATAAAAATAAAGTACCTGAAACCTATTGAAAACTGAAATGACAGAAATAATAGATTACAAAGTTAATGATGTGAGCAGCTCCGATCCTGAAAGCTTACCCTATAAATCACTCGTGACAGAGAAGCTTTTATGTGTTTGATTAATTAATATTTACCGGATGTTACTCAAATTGATGTGTCACTGTCATTTAGTATG
The DNA here is from genome assembly GCF_006345805.1 of Octopus sinensis. Classification (NCBI taxonomy): domain Eukaryota; kingdom Metazoa; phylum Mollusca; class Cephalopoda; order Octopoda; family Octopodidae; genus Octopus; species Octopus sinensis. The sequence continues at coordinate 32,190,777 of NC_043006.1, read as the reverse complement.
TTAGTCTTGGTAACTGGCTTTTCAATATATATTTATCAAGGTCTTTATGTTTTGTGTACGTTAGTTTCTGTATTTAATCGAAATAAATCAATCTTCATTTCAAAACATGCTGCTTCCAAATAATAAGCATGTGGCTAGTGGAGACCAGGTCTCAGTTTCGATACCGCAGCATTCTCCTTTCAAATATAACACTGATATGAGCGAGTCAACGGGTGCACACCTGTGCATTCGAACGATCCCTCAGATATAGTTGCTAAATCCTCACAGCTTGCTACCTTAAGAAGGGAGGACATCTTGGACCATCTATTTCTAGATTCATTGTGCGAAATTAATATGGAATATTCATGGCTGGAAGTGTGCGAGACGCTTTTGCGCGGTCGTTTTCGTGTCACTGATTTGATGCTGACTTATTTGACATAAGACGTTTCAATGTTTCCGTCGTTCTCTTTCTCTCTTTCTCTATCACTTTCTCTCTCTCTCTCTCTCTCTCTCTCTCTCTCGCTCTCTCTCTCTCTCTCTCTCTCTCTCTCTTTCCCTATCTATCTATCTATTTCTCATACTTTATATCTGTACTTTTTGAAAGCATAGTACTTCTTCTATCGATCTCTTTTGCCGAACCGCTAAGTTTCGGGAACGTAAACACACCAGCATTGGTTGTCCAGCGATAGTGAAAGACAAACACAGGCACACAAACATATACATATACATAATATATATATATATATATATATATATATATATATAATATATATATATATATATATATATATATATATATTATATATATATATATACGACGGACTTCTTTCGGTTACCATCTACCAAATCCTTTCCTTTCACGAGTCTTTGGTCGGCCCGAGGCTATAGTAGAAGACACTGGTACACACTGAGCTATCCAGGGGCTCCCGACCGTTTGGAAAGGTCACATTTGGAAATGCACTTCTAGATACACGGTATCCTACGTATAAGACTAGATTACTACGTGTTCAATTTGAACTGGGACGAAACAAAAGCAGCAACAACTGGTTCATACTTTATCGATCGGAAAGAAATGAATACGAAAGTCGATTCTGACAAATAACTTAGTCACCTACTACCTGCTGCTATTGCTGTTGTTGTTGTTGTTGTTGTTGTTGTTGGCGGCGGCGGCGGCGGCGGCTGCTGCTGCGGTGTGGTGGTGGTGGTGCTGCTGCTGCTGCTGCCGCTTCCGCTGCTGCTGCTTCCGCCGCCGCTGCTGCTGCTGCTGCCGCCGCTGCTGCTGTTTTACCTGACCGTGTAGACCTTCTCTAAAGGTGCTCTAGCCTAGTAAGATTATCTAGCGTAACCTTCCCCTTTCTTTTTAAGATACATGGTAGAGTGTGATTTGAAGGAGATTTGACTATTATTTGCAGTAGATCGTCCCACCAGGAAGAGTCTCTTTTCTTGGTTTATTATTATATGCAATATTTCCACTGCGTTAATAAGCTTGCCTTCGAATTTCCTCTATTAACTAATCGAAGACGTTGAGGGTTAGTCAGCGCCCACATCTGATAACCTATTGTTCGATCATGCAACCCCTCCATTTATATATACTGGTTTCAAATTTTGGCACAAGGCCAGCAATTTCAGAGGTGCTGGGTAAGTCGATTACATTGACCCCAGTGCTCAAATAGTACTTATTTTATCGACCCCGAAAGGATAAAAAGCAAAGTCGACCTCGGCAGTATTTGAACTCAGAACGTAAAGACACAAGGCCAGTAATTTCAGAGGTGCTGGGTAAGTCGATTACATTGACCCCAGCGCTCAAATGGTATTTAATTTATCGACCCTGAAAGGATAAAAAGCAAAGTCGACCTCGGCAGTATTTGAACTCAGAACGTAAAGACACAAGGCCAGCAATTTCAGGTGCTGGGTAAGTCGATTACATTGACCCCAGCGCTCAAATGGTACTTATTTTATCGACCCTGGAAGGATAAAAAGCAAAGTCGACCTCGGCAGTATTTGAACTCAGAACGTAAGGACGGACGAAATGCCGCTAAGCATTTTGTCAGGCGTGTGAACGATTCTGTCGGCTCACCACCTTCCTCCATTGCTATATTAGCACCTATTTTCGAGCTGAACGTAGTGGGTGTGGCTAGGGTCTTATTTGTCTTCAGGCATTAAATAACGCAGTAATAGAAAAGAAAAGATAAGGTGATCTTGGCGAGGTAGGACATAAAACTGCTGATCCCGCATCTATTCAGTCCATACACACACTCATACACTTACATTCGTTCACTTGCACACGCACACCACCACCACCACCACCATTCCCTCACACTCCTTTTCTTCTGCCCCCACTAAGCAAGCTGTGTGACTCTAACTGTACAGTTATTAATGTTACCAAACAAAACACAACGTACAATATAGTGACGACGTCATTCTGTGCCTAGGATTGCCATTGTGGAACATTTACTTAACAGCCGTATTGAAAGAAATGATTCGATCAAGATCGCCGCAAGATAATGTTTAAAAATTTAAATAAACAACAAGAGACGAGAAAACTAGACGGTGTTGGGCGGGGACTTGTTTTAAGAGGTTTCTTTTTTGCTATTGTATTTTATTTATTTATCCTTTTATTTTATTTTCCACAATATGTTGCTAAAAATCAATCAATTTAAGAGATACTGTTCAACACGGATTATTTAAGATTATAACAATTCAATTTAACAATCCAATCTATAATAATAATAATATAATAATAATAATAATAATAATAATAATAATAATAATAATAATAATAGCCCTGGTGCAGTACTAGGTAGTTGCTCTCATGGTTTTTCATCTTAACTAATTGGAAGTGTTATTATATACATTGTTTTGTTTTGGTATAAAAGATGGGCTAACAGCAAATATTCTGCTCAATACCAGATTTGCTTGTCAGTTGTTTGACCTTAACTAGTTGAGCATGTCCCTTGGTGGCTGATGATATGTGCATCTCTGATAACGAGCAGAAGTAGCAGGGGAGCATCATAGTCATGTGCTGAGAGGAATTCTTTGGGGTTTGAATAATTCACCTTTGGAAATATGGCGGTTTCGTTTAATATATCCTTAAACAACCCTATTTCAGGGACCTTTTGAACGGGATAGGCTACTCGACCTGAAGAAAATTCTCTAGCTGGGCCCCACCTGCATATGCCTTGTACATCCTTAACAGACGGGTAGTCATGGCGGGTATACTGGGCTTCGTATATTTCTACCCCAGTGTCACTTTGATGGCATGCACTGCTCTCTCACTCAGCAATTAAAATAGGAATATAAATGAAATTGGAAGAGTTCCCAGCGGAACTCTTACGAAAGGTTTACCTCCTTGGCACAGCCAGAATAATCAGGAAAGTATTAGATAACTGAAAAGAATGAATAGTATGGTACCGAAGGCTACAGGAAGCAAGCCCGCTACGCATGCAATACTCCAGGCGTTCCAAGAAAACCTATGATAAAGATAAAATATAAATAATAACAAGAGCACTCAGACAGCGCAAAGCTCCGCCAAGGCAACACCAATGTCCTCTTAACAATTAGCCAGAGATGATTTTTACAATGAAAATATCTTAAATAATCTCAATTGTTCTCGCAAACGAGAATACTAACAATGAACCCGATCGCTCTCAAAAATTAAGTAAAAAAAAAAAATAGGAAAAGTAATCCAGAATCCTTGCCCAGAACCGGATCGATCCCAAAACTTAATCAGTTCGTGTCAGTCACAAGGCCAAACATTTCTGGAAGTTTCATCTGAATCCATCCAGCGGTACTTGAGATATTTTGTCTACGGACAAACAAACAAATACGACTGAAAACAATACCTCCGCCTTCGCTAAGGCGGAGGTAATAATGGTTTCAAATTTTGGCACAAAACCAGCAATTTAAGAGGCGAGCTAGGTCGATTAAATTGACCTCACAAATTGACGAGCTAGGTCGATTAAATCGACCCCGAAAAGATGAAAGACAGTCGACATCGGCGGAATCTGAACTCAGAGCATAATGATGGGTTAAATGCTGCCAAGCATTTTGCCTGGCCTGCTAATGACACGCCGCCTTAATAATAATATTAATAATAATTTTAACATGGCCAGATGTTTACGAATTTATTTTTATCGTTCTGTACTTCTATGATGAATAAAACGAAATACTTACCAAACCGGTCCGGCTATTACACTGGTCAACCTCCTGCACCTGCTGTTGTGGAGAATAGAATATTTACTAAATGAATCATTGAAAAACACATTTCATAAATTAGCTTTCAAAATAAAATAATTTAATAACGTTGTTGTTGTTACTAATGTTCACGTGGTTAATTATCGTTCTTGTTATTGCTGTTGATGATGTTGAAGTTGATGCACTTTTAATTGCTTTGTTATTGTTGTAGTTGATGATGTTGCTGCTGCTGCTGCTGTTTATGTTGTTGTTTCTGTTATTGCTGTTGTCGTTGTTGTTCATGCACTGATTAGCAATAGCTGATCCAAGCAAAAGATTGTCAAAAGCATTTCAGCCGTGACCATCCCGTCTCACTATCCGCACATAGTGTATCGAAAGCCACACGATCTAGCGCGCTAGAGTGCAATTTCCGTGTAATTTGGGTGCTCTTTCTAGCAGATCGAGTGGACCATGTAAGGGTTCTCTCGTTATCTTGCAGGCATATTAATGTAGGAGTCTTCGAATATGTGGTGGTTAGGGGCCCACACCTTATCCAGTTGGGGATATGGAAGGAATAGAATTTGAAATAAAAGTTGCTCTGTTCGTAATAAGTCAAATGAACATATATGCTATAACATGTCACTGGGATACAGAGGTCTTTGAGATGTGTACCCTAGCATCAATCTCTAGCGATGTGCTAGGGAACATCTCCTTGAATGTGTGTGTGTGTGTGTGTGTGTGTGTGGTGTGTGTGTGTGTGTGTGTGTGTGTGTGTGCATGTGTGCGTGTTTTGGGATGCCGTTGGTAGTCCTCTTTATTGCTAATCGATGTTTCTCGCGCGTAAAACACACGTGATAAGTTAGATAACATTTAACCATTTCATTATACGAGTGTGTACATATATATATATATATATATATATATATATATATATATATATATATATACCCAGCCTCCTTTGTAGGCAAGTACTTTATACCCAATTTACTACTCCGATTATCTTGACAATATCTATGACCATACCTTGACATGAGCTGTCAACTCACTTTTGTCCTTCATTCTAAACAGACAGTCCTCTAGTCTTAGATTTAGTAGTTGATAAAACGACAAATAAATTAGAAGCGAACCACAATCCTTTACAAGTTATGACCCCAGTAAGCTTCATGCCTTTCTTGGAAGTGTGGTATATTCTTAGATACAATAGCGTCAACATGGATTTCTTCCATCCTGCTCTGTTAATGTATTTGATTAAAATGATACTAATGTGTCTGACTGGTTAAAATTCTATTTATTTGTTCAGCTGATTAATGTAATGATTGCATTGTTCAATTATAGGAGTCGCTTGAAACGGTCGTACTACATCACTTCTTGATATCTTGTTGCTTATTTTGATTATATATATATATGTGTGTCTGTGTGTGTGTGTGTGTGTGTGTGTGTGTGTTTGTGTGTGTAGAAGATGTGTCTTAGTGGTTAGGGTGTTAGACTCATGATCGTAAGTTTGTAGTTTCGATTCTTGGTCCGGATGACGCGTTGTATTCTTGGGCAAAACACTGCATTTCACGTTGTTCCAGTCCACTCAGCTGGCAAAAGTGAGTAATCTTGCGACTGACCAGTGTCCCGTCCAGGTGAGGAATATATACGCCTTTGAATCGAGAAACAGGCCCTTATCAGTCGGCATGACCATTGTGCCACGCAGAGGTACTCAACCCAGAACCATGTGCTTACTTTTTACTCAGCCTGATATATTTATATATATATATATATATGATCGAACGCCATGCATCCTTTTCCAAGTAAGTTTTATCTATATATATTATATATATATATATATATATATATATACATATATATATATATAATATATATATATATATATATATATATATATTATTATTATTTTATTATTATATTATTATTATTATAATTATTAGGGAATATTACTTCCAAGTACACAGGAAAAAGACATTCAAATTAGATGTTCTAAAATGAACATCTCTCAATGTTTAATTCGTACATATAAAAGTAATTTTAGAGACAGAACCACCTTCAGCTAAATGAAGACAAAGGTTTTATACCCACCACTCCATAAATTGCCAAAAGGAATTAAAAACTGCTACTCTTCCGTCCCAGACTACTCAACAGAAGAGGGCCAATCATTCTTCATGACAATGCTCAACTTCACATTTCATTAATGGCACTCCAGAAGTTGAGGGAACTTGGCTGCGAAGTTCTTCCCCACCCAGCTTATTCCCCAGACCTTTCTCCTACCGAATACCACTTTTCCAAGCACTTTGATGGTTTCCTGCGAGAGAAGGAGTTCAAAAATCAAACCGATGCTGAAAATGCATTCAAAGTTGTTCATCAGCTCCAGAACTCCAGATTTTTATGTTACCGGAATAAACAAACTAGTAACTTGTTGGCAAAAATGTGTTGATTATAATGATACTTACTTTGATAAATAAAATTTCCGCATTGTTGAAATATATTGTCATGAATTTCATGTTTCAAAACGTTGCTTACTTTTTACTCAGCCTGATATATATATTACATAGAAAATATTGGGTTGTCCGGAAAGTTCGAACCGATTTTTAAAGGAAAGAAAAAGTCAATAAATACTTGCCATTACATTTTTAATCAACCAAATATGAACCGTATTGTTGCACAATGCCTCTCCATCTTTCCTTTACCTTGAAAATGCCCTCTTCCCAGAATTGACGTGGTTTCATGGCAAAGAATTCATCAAGGTGTCTTTTTACGTCATCCAAGGAACTGAAATTTTTACCATTAAGTCTATGCTGCAAAGACCTGAATAAGTGGAAATCCGAAGAAGCAATATCTGGTGAATATGGAGGGTGGAGTAACACATCCCAGCCGAGCTGCAGCAATTTTTCTCTGATTCCCAAAACATCAAGTGCCGAAAAGGAACTTTCTTATCTTCCATTTTAAAGGGTTACAGAATTAACACAGGTTATAAGAACATAAACCTTCTTCCACGGAAAGATAGCTTAAACTATGCTCTAAATGGAGGTGTAGTCAAATCCTATTTTATGGACCCAACCATGTTCTAAAATAAGTCGAAAGGTAAGCTACTATAAATCGGCACGAACTTTCCGGACAACCCAATATATATATGAAAGACACAAAATACATAAATAACGATTTCAATAAATTCAAAAGCCTGCATTATGATAGTATAGAAAGAAAAACAAAATGTGTGCTTTTATCTATTGTGAACGGTGGAAAGACTATAATACAACTAAATAATAATGTAGACTTAAATAAAAGTAATAACCACGTCGAGATATATTTTCTAATAAAATATTTTACGTAATATATTATAATAACGTATGTAGTTTAGCATTTTGTTTTAATATATATGCCTTGAAAGTTTTCTTTTTTTTTTTTACATTACTTTAGTCTAGATTACATTAAGTAATATAACTGAACCATTTTTATTGTACACGTTATTAGCTGTTGTTTGCATAAAGATGATTGTCAGTAATATTTTTTAAGCAATTATTTTGTGTATGTGTGTAGACAGACAGACAGATAGACAGATAGATAGGTAGGTAGGTAGTTAGGTAGGTAGGTAGGTAGGTAAGTAGGTAGGTAGATAGATAGATAGATAGATAGATAGATAGATAGATAGATAGATAGATAGATAGATAGATAGATAGATAGATAGATAGATAGATACGTACATACATACGTACATACATAAATACATACATACATACGTACATGCATACATGCATACATACATACATACATACATACATACATACATACATACATACATACATACATGCATGCATACATACATACATACATACATACATACATACATACATACATACATACATACACACATACATACATACATACATACATACATACATACATACATATTGAAAAACTTTTGCACTGAAGAATGAAAACAAACATTCCTAAAATGGTAAATTTCCTTTGTCAATTGTCTACGAGATAACAGTACTCCCTGGCAAGCAGCAAAGCCTGGATCTGCCATAGTGGTGGCCTCTCAACAATTCTTTGGCACTTATAAGTCTTTGAGGTTTCGATTTTAACTGACAAGTACGGAGTTGAAATTCATTTACAATCTAGGCTAATTTGCATAATTAAAATAAAAATCAGCTAATTTATCTTTGATCTTTTATTTGTGCCAGTTATTAGACTGCGGCCATGCTGGAGCACCACCTTGAAGAATTTTAGTCAAACGAATCGACTCCAGTACTTTTTTTTTTTTGAGCCAGTCACTTATTCTAAAGGTCTTTTTTGCCGGGCTCCTAAGTGACCTGGCCGTAAACAAACCAGCACCGATTGTCTAGCGATGGTGGAGACAAACACAGGTACAAAGACGCGCGCACACACATACACACACACACACACACACACACACACACACACACACACACACATACATATATATGTATATATATATATATATATATATATATATGAAACGGGCTTCTTTCAGTTTCCACCAACCAAATGTACTCACTGGGCTTTGAACGGCTCGAGGATGTAGTAGAAGACAACTTTCCCAAGTTGCCACACTCTGATATTAAACCTGGGACCATGTGCTTGGGAAGCAAACTTCTTACTACAGGGCCATTTGAGTGGCCCTCGGCACGAACTTGAGCATCGAGTGGCCCTCAGCACGAACTTGAGCATTGAATGGTTGAAGTGCTTACGACCTGTGCGAGTGTAACTATCAGCTATGTTTGTAGTATGGCAGTGAGCTGATTGAGGAATTGTTGTAGAACACACACACTGTCACTCCTGGAAACGATTAATTATTTCTAACTAGTTCTACCAGTTTAGATATAAATGGATATGTTGTTGTGGTTGATCACTGAAGACCAGTGATCAAATGTATCCGCCCATGACCCTCCGTCTTTTATCTTTTGTAGACTTCATTAACCAATGTATCCATTTTGGCAGGAGCTTTGGACAAAATCCTTTGCCGGATTTCTTACGTTTGTTTATATTCTAAAGGCAAATACTGCCAAGGTACTTTATCATGAGTTCGATCCTTGGTTGAATGCCGCATCGTGTGTGTGAAGACGCGTAGCTTAGTGGTCAAGTAATTCGACTCACAATCGTAACATTTTGAATTCGATTCCTTGAGCAAGACACTATTTCAGTTACTCCAGTCCACTCAGTAGGCAAAAATGAGTAGTACCTGTAATTCAAAGGGGGCCAGCCTTGTCACGTCCAATGTCACGCTGCATCTCTCTGAGAGCTACTTTAAAGGTACGCGTGTATGTGGAGTACTCAGCCACTTGTACGTTAATCTCACTAACGAGCTATTCTGTTGATTGGATCAGCTGGAACATTCGTCGTCGTAATTGACGGAGAACCTGTGTACTGTGTACTTAATACAACACTCATAAAATGAGTGCCGATCGAGCACCATTGCAACCCTCTCTTCTCTACGATGTCATGTCGGCAATATTCCGTTGCATCAAGGACGAGAAGAACGAGCGGAGGTCTGTGTCTGCTTACGATAACTTTGGCACCTAAAGTATTAGTTGTTTCTTGACTTTATTACGCATGCTAGTCAACGGTATGAACATTTTTCTAAATTTTCTACACTTATTATTTTGACAGTAAAATTTTCATAATTTCAAAGCCTTTCTGGTACACAGTTTTAATTTTATTATTATTTGCTGCCGAATGCAACTGTGCTTGCATGGTAGATTTGAAAATATAATGTATACGTGTGCAGCACACATGTATTTTCTGTACGTTTTAGCTACATAGTTATATATTAGTTTTGGCGACCCCACTGATGAAGTACAGATGACAGATTAATTTATTTGTTCATTAATACAGAAACTCGAGTTTGGGGTTAACTATAAAAATATTTTTTTTATTTTCATTCTCTTTGAAATTACTTTTGTTCATGGTTTGAGCTTTGACTGCCCTTTCTAGCATGTAAGGTGTCCCGTCAAAGGTCACCGCTTTTGTGTATAAATACATAAATGTTTATACACATTATATATGAAAATAAGTTGACTATTGACATTATTACGCATGCTAGCCACCGGTATGAAAATTTTTCTAAATTTTCTACCCTTATTATTTTCATATATATATATATATATATATATATTATATATATATATATATATGAAACGGGCTTCTTTCAGTTTCCACCAACCAAATGTACTCACTGGGCTTTGAACGGCTCGAGGATGTAGTAGAAGACAACTTTCCCAAGTTGCCACACTCTGATATTAAACCTGGGACCATGTGCTTGGGAAGCAAACTTCTTACTACAGGGCCATTTGAGTGGCCCTCGGCACGAACTTGAGCATCGAGTGGCCCTCAGCACGAACTTGAGCATTGAATGGTTGAAGTGCTTACGACCTGTGCGAGTGTAACTATCAGCTATGTTTGTAGTATGGCAGTGAGCTGATTGAGGAATTGTTGTAGAACACACACACTGTCACTCCTGGAAACGATTAATTATTTCTAACTAGTTCTACCAGTTTAGATATAAATGGATATGTTGTTGTGGTTGATCACTGAAGACCAGTGATCAAATGTATCCGCCCATGACCCTCCGTCTTTTATCTTTTGTAGACTTCATTAACCAATGTATCCATTTTGGCAGGAGCTTTGGACAAAATCCTTTGCCGGATTTCTTACGTTTGTTTATATTCTAAAGGCAAATACTGCCAAGGTACTTTATCATGAGTTCGATCCTTGGTTGAATGCCGCATCGTGTGTGTGAAGACGCGTAGCTTAGTGGTCAAGTAATTCGACTCACAATCGTAACATTTTGAATTCGATTCCTTGAGCAAGACACTATTTCAAGTTACTCCAGTCCACTCAGTAGGCAAAAATGAGTAGTACCTGTAATTCAAAGGGGGCCAGCCTTGTCACGTCCAATGTCACGCTGCATCTCTCTGAGAGCTACTTTAAAGGTACGCGTGTATGTGGAGTACTCAGCCACTTGTACGTTAATCTCACTAACGAGCTATTCTGTTGATTGGATCAGCTGGAACATTCGTCGTCGTAATTGACGGAGAACCTGTGTACTGTGTACTTAAATACAACACTCATAAAATGAGTGCCGATCGAGCACCATTGCAACCCTCTCTTCTCTACGATGTCATGTCGGCAATATTCCGTTGCATCAAGGACGAGAAGAACGAGCGGAGGTCTGTGTCTGCTTACGATAACTTTGGCACCTAAAGTAATTAGTTGTTTCTTGACTTTATTACGCATGCTAGTCAACGGTATGAACATTTTTCTAAATTTTCTACACTTATTATTTTGACAGTAAAATTTTCATAATTTCAAAGCCTTTCTGGTACACAGTTTTAATTTTATTATTATTTGCTGCCGAATGCAACTGTGCTTGCATGGTAGATTTGAAAATATAATGTATACGTGTGCAGCACACATGTATTTTCTGTACGTTTTAGCTACATAGTTATATATTAGTTTTGGCGACCCCACTGATGAAGTACAGATGACAGATTAATTTATTGTTCATTAATACAGAAACTCGAGTTTGGGGTTAACTATAAAAATATTTTTTTTATTTTCATTCTCTTTGAAATTACTTTTGTTCATGGTTTGAGCTTTGACTGCCCTTTCTAGCATGTAAGGTGTCCCGTCAAAGGTCACCGCTTTTGTGTATAAATACATAAATTGTTTATACACTATTATATATGAAAATAAGTTGACTATTGACATTATTACGCATGCTAGCCACCGGTATGAAAATTTTTCTAAATTTTCTACCCTTATTATTTTCATATATATATATATATATATATATATTATATATATATTATATATATATAAGCAAATGAATAATAACAGACGATGGATAATTGTCAGCTCATTACAGGTGTTTTTAAATAGAATGAAACAACTGGAATATACTATTTGATACTTATCAACAAAAGGCGGTGACCAGCGGTCTATCTACTTGCTGCATATCTTTTCAAGTACCCGATTCTGTCTGAATCTTTATTATTATTATTATTATTATTATATTATTATTATTATTATTTATTATTATTATTATTATTATTTATTATTATTATTATTATTATTATCATTATTATTATTATTATTATTATTATTATTATTATTATTATTATTATTATTATTATTATTATTATTATTATTATTATTATTATTACAGAGGTGCTGAAAACTACAAGAGAGAGAGACGGACTGACAGACAGGTAGACAGACAGACAGGCAGGCAGGCAGGCAGGCAGGCAGGCAGGCAGGCAAGCAGGCAGGCAGACAAGCAGACAAAGTAGTACACAGAGAAACCGAGAAACGCAGAAAGAGAGAGAAAAAAGAAAGACACACATACACACACACGCACACACACAGACATACACACACAAACAAACAGAACTTGTATATTTGAAGGAATACATATGGACAGTCATCATATTCGCCAGTGTCTTTTGACCTGATACAGAAACGGAAATATGATGGAGGGAATTAAATTTAAGCCACAGAAATCAACCAAAGCTACTTACTGGTATTTCTCTTTCCATGTCGCTGAAGGTCACAGAAACCATTTCCAACAAACGAACTCCACATTGTGGCCCTTGCTTGAGTTCTGGGTCTTGATCAAAGTAGTCACACACCAGAACCAGTGACGACAAAATAGTTGTGTATTTCTGTCAATGAAACGTCGACAACATATGAACGAGATGATTCTTTATTTTGTTCAACAATCAAGAAAACGTTATATGTGCATGTGAATTAAATAGAAAGATAGACAGATAGATATATATATAGATAGATAGATAGATAGATAGATAGATAGATAGATAGATAGATAGATAAAGAGAGGGGGAGAGAGAGGTAGAGATAGACAGACAGAAAGACAAGTAGGTAGGCATGTTGATAGGTAGGTAGGTAGGTAGATAGATAGATAGATATATAGATAGATAGATAGATAGATAGATAGATAGATAGATAGATACATACATACATACATAGATAGATAGATAGAAGATAGATAGATAGATAGATAGATAATAGATAGATAGATAATAGATAGATAGATAGATAGATAGATAGATAGATAGATAGATAGATAGATAGATAGATAACTTTCTTTATTGGCCACACAAGGCTGAACACAGAGGGGACAAATACAAATGTAGGGCTTTTCTTTTCGAAAATGGAAAAGAAAAAGGAAAACAAGGGAACAAATGTAAAATTCCGATCAAAAGGGATCGGGGAAAAAAAGTGATCAAAAGGGATCGTGTATCACAGAAAGAAATTTTTAAAAAGCAAGAAACAAGATTAGGTTTATTCGTGGAAAGAAAAGCCTACGGTAAAGTCCAAGGTAACCTCAGGCAGGGAGGAAATAAACACATGAGAGCAAAGTGCTCTCTCTCTCTCTCTCTCTCTCTCTCTCTCTCTCTCTTTACGATTTACAGGATCATGCTCAAAGTGATTTCGTCGCTCGCACGTACCAACTTTGCTACATTCACCCACCTTTTTTTGAAACTTTCACGAAAAGAAAATAGATATGTTTCTTTATTAGCCACACAGGGCTGCACACAGATAGAACAAATTACAAGGTAGAGCTTTTCTTTTGAAGGTTTAAAAAAAAAAAAAATTAAAAAATAAAAAAAAAAAATTAAAAAAAAATAATAAAAATTTAAAAAAATAAAAAATAAGAAAAAAATAAAATAAAATAAAAATAAAATAAAAAAGGGGGGGTCGATCAAAAGGGATCGTAAAAGGAGAGAAAGAGGACAAAAAAAGGGGGGGTTAAAAAAAGGGGGAGATGAAAAAAATTGATCAATAGGGATCGTTATCACAGAAATGTCAATATGAAGTGTAAAGGGGGGGACAGGTGAGGTTTACCCGTGGAAAGAAAAGCCTACGGAAAAGACCACGGTAACCTCGGTCAATGAAGTCACATGTTATATTTCTTTTTTTTTTTTTTTTTGCAAATAAGCAACTCTCTGTATTAATTTTTACGGTTCATAGAATCATAGTCAAGGTGGCTTCGTCATTCATACGTGCCATCCTTGCTACATTCACCCATCTTTTTTTAAAACATTCACTAGACAAAACTTGCCTCTCTACTCTCACTTTTTTCTTCAAGTGATACTTGAAGAAGTTGATGAGAGATTGACCAGAGAGGAAAGTGTTTGTCTCTAATCCTTTCAGACGCGTCCACCAGATACATTCTTTCGCCATAGCCACAAGTATGATAAAAATAGCTCTTCCTTCCCGTTTGAAGGAAGGAGGCGTGACGATATTAACGATAGACTCGGCTGATAAACCGACACGTCCCACACGTGACAGCAGTCGTTCGACATAAGCCCACAGGTGGGAAATTGCTGGACACTGCACGATTGCGTGCAGAGCGGTTTCGTCGCTCTGCCCGCATCTCGGGCAGGTCGGCCCCGTGTTTCTCGAGCCATGCCTATAGAGCTTATCCCGAACGGGTAGCGCTTCTCGGTAGCACCGCCAGGCCAGGGATCTCTGGAAGTTGTCCATAGGTCCCGGGCCGAAAGTCGTTTGAAACAGGCGGGTCAGGTATTCCTCGTCGACGCCCAGGTTTGCCCCGAGCTCGTCGTCGTACCTCCCCTCCACTAATCCCCTATAGAATGCTTTGGTTGTGTTGAAGTCACTCAAGGTCGACCCGGGACGGCAGAGTTGCTTGAGAGCAACGCGACACTCGCGGTGCCATTCGCCCTTCTTCGGCCTCTTTTTGATCCACGACTGTAGTTCGGTCATGGAGACGAGTTGCGGGAATGCGTGCCTCACAAACGGCGACCACACCTGTTCACCGTCGTCTACATAGAGCCGGAGATGTCGCAGTCTCAGCGCGTGTCTGCGCATCATCAACCACGGCATGCCCAGCCCTCCTTTTAAAGAAAATAGATAGATAGATAGATAGATAGATAGATAGATAGATAGATAGATAGATAGATAGATAGATAGATAGATAGATAGATAGATAGATAGATAGATAGATAGATAGATAGATAGATAGATAGATAGATAATGTTTTTTTCATATTGAAACAATTGATTCGAGCGAAATCTTCTTACATTAGTATTTATTAATTTCTGTATTTTTTTTTTTTTTTTTTAGATAAATGAGAACTAATCCAGGCGGGATTTGAAATCCGCAATATGTAAAGGTGCATGGTAATACTAGATTACGATTCACTGTATACATTCAGTGGAACAACTTATGAATGCTTTTGACATCCTCGTATTGAATCGATTCATGGGCGTGATTGGTAGTTCTTCGAGCCCGGAAAGAAGAAAAGCAAAGTTGACTGGATTCGCAGTTAAACTAAACGAAAGCAAAGATGGTAATGTATTCAGTTTTGCGCTCCACCGCCTCTGATAACTGGTTGCCTCTGATATTTTTTTATAATAACTCGTTTTTTAAGTTTCTCTCTACAGAAGAAATACAGCAACAATGTAATACAAAACATTTGATTGTGTCTTCAAGGGGAAAAAATGCAAAAATACTAAAAAAAAGAAACACGAAATGAGAGAAAATAATAAAATAAATAAATATTTCTGCTTCAAAGAAAAAGCAGAACGAATTTTGTTTTCGTTTACTCGTTGTTGTTGTTGTTGTTGTTATTGTTGTTGTTGTTGTTGCCGTCGTCGTCGTTGTTGTTATTGTTTTTGTAATTGATGTTGTTATTGTGTGCGTGTGCGTGTGTGTGTGTGTGTGTGTGTGTGTGTGTGTGTGTGTGTGTGTGTGTGTGGTGTGTGTGTGTGTGTGTGTGTGTATGTGTGTATACGTGTGTCCTTTAAAAAATTTTTGAAGAAAGATTAATGACAAAGATAGACAGGAGAACAAGTAACTCATTCCGAACATACTCCACCATTTTAGCTGAACTAACTAGGCAGAGAAGCGATAAGAATATTACAGATCTAAATTAATGGAGATGAGGGACTATTAAATTCTTATGAAATGGCATCTGAGCATAACGAAAGCCGTAGACTGTATAAAAAATCTTTTCTACGATAAATTAATTACAGTTATATGCATTTTGAGTTGTGATGGCCGTGATAGCAGGATCAGGATATATTCCAAGTAGTATTTACTCTCGTGTTGCTTCCAAATTCAAAGCTTGCTGCCGTCCCTAAGCCTCGTTTTCACTAGTGAGAAGTAGTGTGCTGTATATGATGTGCATCGTCGCCAGTATTTGGCGTTTGAGTTCTTATCCAAATGTGATTCAAATTGGTATGCTTCTGCACAAGACATTAAAAGCGTGTTGTTGTCGTATCATATTCTATTCATAGGTCGACGATGGTGTAATCTTTATATCGATATGAGGTTTATGCTAAAGAAAATTAATGGTTACGCCTTGTGAAGTGTAAGCATCATTGAAAACACGATTTCTTCTGAGAACATGAAAGGTCCTCCATAGCGTACACCTAATTTCTAATGACAAAGTAAGGTTATGTCTATCTGTTCAGAAAAAAATCGTAATAATACAGAGGGGAGCTGGGTCAACAAAGATAGGTAAGATGAGATAGGGGATGAGATGTTTGTGTCTCAGATATGAATAAGATGTGTAATTTGTATATTTGTGTTTCGAAGAGTCAATAGTGCAGTGAGGTTCACGGATGTTGTTTAAAAGGAAAGAGAATTATCAAACAGATTGTCTTCCTTTTTATTTTTTATATATACACTTCGCCATGATTGTTTAGTTCCAAATCAGCCCAGACCAAGCAAATTTAAGATCAAAAACGATTTTAAGAGGAACTATTTCAGAATTTTATATATCGGGGACTAAATTTTATGCTTCCTTTTTAAGACGTTCGATGTGGTGGTTTGAAGGAAGTTTGGTTGATATTTCGATCTGGTTGAGTGACTACGTAGAGAGTTCTTTGTTCGCCTGGTTGTAGGAAAACGGATATATATATAATGGAGAAAATGAAAGGGAAACACTTGCAGTCAGCCCTTATATTGATCCGAAAGAGCAACCAAGTTTGAAAACAGAGGTCTCCAGTGGGCCTCTCAGAATCATATTTTACTGGGAAGTGAGTACCATTTACAAACTGGATGTGAAAAGCATATGGGATTACGTATCAGCTCTTTGTAGAATAGCCTCTTTTGAAGTGTTGCTTGACCTCTTCATATCAGATCAACAATAGATTACAGGTTTTCAAAGCTGACAGAAGTATAGCCAAAAGCAAAGTGTGTATTGAAAAATATGTCAAAGAACAAGTAAAATCAATCCCTCGATTGGATAATAAATCCGATCCAAGGTATTTCCAGTGATTAGCGGCAAAAATATTCATGGAAAGTAATTTCTCTTAAATCCTAATCGTTAAGAAGATTGTAAATCAGATTCCTTGCCCGTTTGTGTCTATCAACCAATAAATATACACAACGGATGACTTTGTCACCGATTACAATATCTATGAGGGAACATCTACGTTAGTCACGAGAGCAGCTTTAAAAAGTGAAATAACTAATTTGGTAGATTTTGATATTCCTAATTGGAAATATAAACTGTCCATTTTCTATTAAAATTCATTAACTGAATGCAAGCTTCAATTACTGCGATTTTAATATCATATCTCTTGAATCTGATATATAAACTCACTGTTCTAACATCTTGTCGTAGCCAACATTCCAAGGAAACTATCTTTCTCTTAGCACATCAAGCAAAATGCTTAGCGGTATGTTTACATCCCGAGTTCAAATGCCGTTGAGGCCGACTTTATGTTTCATCATTTTGAATAGGGTCGTTAAAATAAATACCTGTTAAGTACTAGGGACCTTGTAATCGACTTGCCCCCTATCTTCAAAATTATTGGCCCTATGCCAATAGTAGCCGAAAAGAATATATATTCATGGCTGGTGCTGTTATTCTGACAGATGTTTCGATTTTTACCATTGGTGACAAGAAAGAGGGTTTTACCTCAGAAGGCACAGAGCCTTACATCGACCCCAAAAGGACGAAAGGCAATTACGACTTGGGCGGAATTCAAAATGCAACAAGTTGGAACAAATACCGCAAAAACATTCAAACCGACGCTTTAACGACTCCGACACCTCACCATCCAACATCAATATTCTAAGGCGGTGAGCTGGCAGAATCGTTAGCACGCCGACCGAAATGCTTAGCGGTATTTCGTCCATCTTTACGTTCTGAGCTCAAATTACGCTGAAGTCGACATTGCTTTTAATCCTTTCGGGGTCGATAAAATAAGTACCAGTCGAACAATGAGGTCGACGTAATCGAATTATTTCTTTTCCCCCGAATTTTCTGGCCTTATACCAATATTTGAAACCGATATTAATACCCTGAACAAGATTTTACTAGTATGTTCATGTTTTGGTGGTTTTTCTTTATACATTTTAATTCGAAGTAAGGGAATCCGGAGATGAAATAAAACACGAGTGGTTCGTATCCTTCATTTCACGTAAATCACACAGTTTTAAATCATTAATAACATCAGGGTTGGTTAACAATTTGTCTGTCAAAACATCAACCGGGCGAATCGATACAGAGCACATGCAGCAGATGGTCGACACAAACGAGACAAAAACTAATGACATGCTGAAATACAAACATCAGTGTTACTCCATTCTGAATATTTTAGATATTATATTACAATTTGACGTTATCAGAATTTAATGGAAGAGGCCGGGAAATGCAGCTGTCCAAATCGTAAGGAAGACGGTTTCTCAAATTATTGTTCGTATAAACACTATCGCTGAGACAGCATTTAATGATGGGATGGTATACAGGTTCAACATTTTCTAGGTCTATACAGACTCTACAAATTTCTCTGCAAGTTTATAATGTAGATGTTTCCGTGCGTAAAGCCATTTGGCCATGACATAAAACACATTATACACACATATGTATATGTCTGTATATACATATACATACATACATACATATATATATATATATATATATATATATATATATATATATATATATACATACGTACATATATTTATATGTATGTATATATATATATATATATATATATATTATATATATATATATATATATAATATATATATATATATATATATCGTGTACATTAAAACACATTAAGAGGCTTCTAAATAGGAAAGCCTTGTGCTAGAAAGAGCAGTAGAAAACTCAAACCACTAATTAGGGATAAATTCTCGAAAGGAATGAAAATTAAAAATATTATGTTTAAATATATATATATATATATATATATATATATATATATATATATATATATATATATATATATATATATATATATATATATATATATATATATACGTACATATAAATATATGTATGTATATATATATACATATAAATATATATATATATGTATGGGCAGGTGCATGGGGGATGTGGGTGAGTGGGTGGATGTGTGTGGGTGGGTGAGTATATTAATTTTATTTCATAAGAAATTAAAAACTTCGAAAGACATGAAATAATTGATTGTTAATGGTTGCACTTGAAGAAAATAAAGTTATAAATAAGAGCGTGTAAATACTGATTTTGGATAGAAAAAATGCCAAAAACCCTTTGGATAGAAAAATGCCTGGTAAGGACAAAGCTTCTAAAATGGGATCTGAATTTCGAAGGATTGCTTTGGTTCAATGGTAGAACGTCTGTCACGTTAAACATGTAAATATTGGATTTTTTAATCCAATATTTATATGCTATTATTTATAGCTTTATCTACTTCGAGTCTTACCCTCAAAAACTGATTATGTATATGTTCTCTGCGTGGGTGTGTGTGTGTGTGTTTAAACAAAACTGAACTAAGAGAAATAACTCAGAGTGGCCAGTGGCATGTATTTGAACAACATACAAAACACAGGTATATCAGATACAATACAGACTACTCATATTTAAAAAAATAAAATTTCAAAAATGCCACAGGAAAAAAAAACGGTGCTTTTTGAATTAAAGTACTCAGTAAATCTAGTCAACTGCAGTCAAACTGTTCTTGCTACGGCCATCCATTTTTCTTTCTTTTTCTTTTCTTTTTTTTTTTTCTTGGTGAGGGTATATCA
The DNA here is from genome assembly GCF_006345805.1 of Octopus sinensis. Classification (NCBI taxonomy): domain Eukaryota; kingdom Metazoa; phylum Mollusca; class Cephalopoda; order Octopoda; family Octopodidae; genus Octopus; species Octopus sinensis. The sequence goes on along the minus strand of NC_043006.1, from coordinate 32,170,584 downwards.
CAGATTACATAGTCTAACGTGAATCCTCTCCTTTCTTCAAATGGTAGAATGTGAAATGAGAGAAATTTGACTGCTATTCCGAGTAAATTGAACTACTATTTGCGAGTTTCATTGTATAAATTGCAAATGTTTGGTGTAACAAAAGATGGGAAGAACAAATCCCAAAAAGTGGTTGCTTTTCCTTAACGCAACCGGCTTCGTTTATTCACTTCCTAAATGATCAGCTATCCGACTGGCAAAATTATAGTCATCATTAAACATCGTATCATATTGATTTACTTTCTTGGTCTCAGTCATTATACAGACGCCATGCTTCTACACTGTTCTCTTGACTTATACCTTTGGCCTATATTAACCAATTGGCTAATTTACATTTTTGACACAGAGAATCCTGTCATAGAAGACGGATGAGGCTTCCGCAATTTCTTGAACAAGCTGCGCAATAATCAAATATTTGTGCTATGTGTTAGCTCACTCCTTCCATCAAGCTGACAGTACTTGTACTGGTGCACAAGTCTACCACACGTCGGCTGCTGAAGCGATCACCGAGCAACATGAAATAAAGTGTCTTGCTCAAGAACACAACGCACTGTCTTGTGTGAGGATGTTGCACTCCCGATGGCGAGATAGAGAGAGAGAGAATGATAGATAGATAGATAGATAGATAGATAGATAGATAGATAGATAGATAGATAGATAGATAGATAGATAGATAGATAGATAGATAGATAGATAGATAGATAGATAGATAGATAGATAGATAGATAGACAGGCATATATACAAGGTGCGTAAGGTATTTGAGGACATACCAATTTTGGATCACTGCAGCATTTTTTGCTAACTCTGTATAATCTTTTTTTTTTCAGAAAATAATAATGGAAGACCCTCAGCTTACCCAAGAAATGAAGAGGCATGATGTTATTGTGGTTATAAAGGGATTTAGAAATATCTCAATTTTTAAAAGTTGCCAGATCTTTCGTTTACAAAGCGTATAAAGAGCTAGAGACTGACGATGGAAACGTATCACCAGTATCAAAACATAAAAAAACATTCTAAACGCTCTGAAACCATCGGAACACCTGAATTTATCCAGCAAATTCAACAGACCATTGATTACAATCCCAGAAAGTCCCTGAGGTCAGCTGCAAAAAATCTCCATGTATCAGAAGGAAGTCAGAAACGTTGTCCACGAAGACATCAGATATAAGTTTTATATGATGAGGAAATGTCAATTTGTTAGAAAAAGCAAAAGAAAATCACTACATCAGATCTAAAAGGCTCTTAAACAAACTGAAAAATCCAGCAGAAGATTTGATTTGTTTTTTCACAAACGAGACAAACTTCGACCAAGATCAAAAAGTTAACAGAAGAAATGATAAATAGTTATGTGCAGACTCTTCTGAAGTTCCAAGCGTTATGCATACAAAATTTCTTGCAACTGTCATGGCTTTAGGGATTGTCAGCAATGAAGGACATGTGATGCCTCCTTACTTCTTTCCACAAGGCCTTAGAATTAACATTGCCAACAACAGTGAGGTCCTGCAAATAATTGTTAATCTCTGGATAGACAACGTATGCAATGGAAAGCCATATGTGTTTCAGTAAGACCTTGCATTATCACATATAGCTCTAAACACAGGAATGGATGGCTGAAAGTTTTCATGGTCACAGAACCCCTAACATTTGACCTCCTAATTCCCTACATCTCAATCCATTGGACTATTACATGTGGAGCGTTGTTGAGAGAGAGGTCAATAAACATGCCCATAACACTAAAGATTCTTTGAAAGCTGCCATAGTCAGAGTAATGTCCAAAATGAACCAGGCCTACTTGGTTCAAGCATGTAAATGATTTAGATCTCATATAGAAGCAGTTATTGAAGCTGATGGTGGCTTCATTGAATAACATTATAGAAAAGAAGGTTTATTTTTATCCTCATAACATTTTTTGATAAATAAAGTTATTACTTGTTATTATATATGTTTTATTTATAAACATAAATATGTCCTCAAATATCTTATGCACTCTGTATATATATATAAAGAGAGAGAGAGAGAGAGAGAGGAAGGGAGAGAGAGAGAGAGGAAGGGAGAGAGAAAGAGAGAGGAAGGGAGAGAGTGAGAGAGACAGACAGACAGAGACAGACAGACAGACAGACAGACAGACAGATAGATAGATAGATAGATAGATAGATAGATAGATAGATAGATAGATAGATAGATAGATAGATAGATATCTTAATATGTTTTAACAAAATCACTGGCAAATCGCAAACCCCAGTGCCTGTTCTGGCACTGTTTTTCTGTACATCTCTTGCTCGGAGATGAGTCACTGCTATCACCAGCAGTCGAGCATTCATTTTGAGACTCAGTGTGTGTGTGTCTGTGTAAAGTCAAAATATTCTCATTGTATAACACAATGGTAAAGGAGTATGTGTGTGTGTGTGGGGGTGTTTGTGTGAAGTCGAAATACCTTCATAGTATAACACAATGGTAAAGGAGTGTGTGTGTGTTTGCGTGTGAAGTCATAATATTCTCATTGTATAACACAATGGTAAAGGAGTGTGTGTGTGTGCTTGTGTGTGTGTATGTGTGTGAAGTCAAAATATCCTCATTGTATAACACAATGGTAAAGCAGTATGCGTGTGTGAGCGTGTGTGTGTGGAGTCGAAATATCTTCATAGTACATTATTTACATTATTTACATTTGACGGATATTTGTCCTCATCTTGTTTGTTGTTAACACAACGCTTCGGCTGATATACCCTCCAGCCTTCATCAGATGTCTTGGGGAAATTTCAAACCAGGGTTCTCATTCCTGGGTTCTCATCTCTTAAACATAGAATTGTATTATCTTCATAATATGACACAATGTAAAAGGAGTGTGTGTGTGTGTGTGTGTGTGTGTGTGTGTGTGTGTGTGTGTGTGTGTGTGTGTGTGTGTGTGTGTGTGTGTGTGTGTGTGTGTGTGTGAAGTCAAAATGTCCTCATATTATAACACAATGGTAAAGGCGCCTGGCCTAGAGGTTAGGAGTATTGCTCTCTCGATCGTGAAATCGTGGTTTCGATTCCCAGACCGATCGCGCCTTGTGTTCTTGAGCAAGGCACTTTATTTCATGTTGCTCCCGTCCACTCAGCTGCAAACTGAGGGATGAAGTAATCTTCCAACCAGGGGCAAATGTTGACCAGCTCGCCCAACCAGCGCAGAGATATCGTTCGAAAGCTAAAAGAATGCAAAGCACATTGTGACTAGCGATGTGTAACAACATCTGATAGTCGATCATCTGATCACGTGATAACATTCCACAAAGCTCGAGTGAATCCCACAATAGTGAAGCGCTCCCACAACCGGGCAGTGTTTGTTGTAGCTACGGACATTCCGGATATCCGAACAGCATACAGGGAAGTGTTAGTTGACTGAATGGCTTTTAATCATCAACGAACTCCTATTAACTTCTAGTCGCAGGCGTTCTGCCCCGACTCTCCTTTTTTTTTCTATTGCTATAATAATTGCCTCGCTCCTTCAGAGATGGCTAATCTTATATATCTTCCACTCACCCATCCCACCCCCGACCTACTTGTCTCCCCCGCCACTTTTGCCAAACTTGTTACGGCCCCACCCTTGTACCAGACTGACCACTCTTAGTCCACCTCCTTAAAAAGATCTCTCTTCCTCTGGAATCCTTTCTGCGATGCTCATGTCTTTCTGGCATGTGTTGACCTACAGCAATTTAAGCAGAACGCTGATGGCATCGAGTTCGAAGAGTCCCGAAGGACCAGAAAAAGTCATGAGCACTGCCCCGTCCGCAAAACTCAGTAAATAAACAAAATATGCTTAACAGAGCAATAATAACAACAACAATGTTGGTACCTTTGTGTAGCAGCTTGATCTGATAAAAAGTGTTGATAAAGAACGTTTTCAGTCGAAACACCAAACGCAGTCAACGATGAAATGAAGCGGAACAACAAGAAGCAGCAATGGTCACTTTGATATCTCAACAACCAATCCAAAAAATGAACGGGGAAAATGTACTAAAGATATAGATTGATTCTTTTCGAATTATTGTTAGCTAGTAAATTGACAACAGGTTAGTGCGAGAGTCTCCAGATGACCCTCACTCACCTTGCTAAAAATAACCGCAAAATCTTATGATAATCCCATCCTACTGTCTGAAATAAGAGGAAGGTACATTGGAGAATATTACCCACTATTTCCTTTTTTTTTTTTACTCTTTTGAAGTCCTTGAAATGCATTCCATGTCTCACGGAACCGATAGGTTAAAATTATTATATATCTTTAAGAATTATTATATATTTTAATAATTTATAGGCTTTTCACAAAGTTAAAATTCACAAGGGATTAAAAATTCATTAAATATCTTTTAAAGGGTTACAACTGCTAAGGCTATCAAGCATCACAAAGGTTTTAGAAATTTCCTCTTAACCAACTTTCTTCATAATGTTTCCTTGCTACTTACAGAGGAGAGGATTTCCCGAGCGAGTATTCTATACAGGTATAATATAATTACAGGTTATAAGAAGTAAAAACGAAAATAACTCCAAGATCCAGCTGCTTATAATTTCTCCATTTATCACGATTCTGCATAGCAAACTGCCACGAAACACTAGGACTCCGGAAAAGCCTGTTATGAAGTACAGATTTAAATCCAGATACTCCTGAAAACACTGGATGATCATGGTTAATCAAGGCTGAGCGGAGGCTAAACTAAAACACCAACAACAACCAACAATATTCAATTCCCACTGAACAGAACCGAACTCACCTGATATGCAGGACAAACTTTTAACTGCTCCACTACAATATCAAGGCACGTCAGCAGAGAGGACCAGCAGAAATGCCTCGGAAAGTTTTCAAGTTTTCCCTCTGTGACATTGGTTCCGAGACACCAATGTCCTGGTCGGCAACTTTTCAGAGACTGCCTCGTCGTATTATGGGAAATGGCGTTTTCCAATAAGCGAAACGTAAAGGGGTTTGCATAAGAAACACCTCCGGGATACATCGATAGATTACATAAATCGTAGAGGTCTACTTCAGTTGAACAGAGAGGATTTGATTGTTCGTTACTATTGCTCCTGTAGCTGCTCTTGTTCGACGCTGCTGACTCAGTGGTACTTGATGATCCTAGCTTTTGGCTGCTGACAAAAGCCGAAGAACCCTGATACGTAGCATTAGAATTAGCAATAACAGATGAATTCAAAGACGTTTGTTGTTGCTGTTGTTGTTCTCCTGTTTGATATTGCTGCTGCTGCCACTGCTGCTGCTGTTGCTGCTGTTCTTGTTGTGTTTGTTCCTGCGTTTCTAATCCTACTCTTTGATATTCCCCTTGCTTTTGTTGCTGTTCTTGCCAGTCTTGTTGAAGTTGTTTTGGCACCAGTACTTGTCCTACTCTTTCTCTTCCCCCTTCATTTCCTTCTTGCATATTATCGTTTGAGAAATTCTTTCTTTCTAACGTCCTGTCAGTTGGTGAAGTCGTCCTATCGGTGATCATGTAATACCATGTCGAAGGCGATACCGTCCCTGACGTGGATATATCTTCATCGTCCCCGGAGCCGCTTTCGTTGTCGTTGTCGTATTTGTAATCATAGCTGTCGCTCGTGTCAACTTCGTCATCGTCGAAGTTATACCATGGCGAAGGTGGTACCGTCTCTAACCTGGACACGTCACCATCGGCCTCAGAGCCGTATTCAGAGGGGCTTTCATTACTGTTGTCATCGCGAGCGTAGCCATTGTTGTCATCATCATTGTCATCGTCGAAGTTATACCATGACGAAGGCGGTACCGTTTCTAACCTGGACACGTCACCATCGGCCTCATTACCATTGTCATCGTTAGCGTAGCCATTGTCGTCATCATCGAAGTTATCAGCGAATAAATCATACAAAGACTGGAGATTATCCTTCAGATCCCGTCGCTTTAGATTGGTGAGTTGTTCTGGTTTTACTAACTGAACACTTATAACGATTAACAAGACTATGAACAAAGTCTGAAGTCGTTTTACAGATGAAGCCATATTTCTCTTGGTGTTGTCCGTAAACACAAGCTTCCAAGTGAACAGTAGAGGAACTTATGCAATATATATTATATATCTTATATAAGTTTATAATATAGATTTAATGTGTACCTGTGTATATGTGTGTGTACATGCGTTTATGTAAGTATGACTGTATATGAGTAACTATATGAATATGTCGATATCTATGTAAGATGCTCCAATTTGTTTGGTTTTCTCGTGGTGGGCGCGGTTCTCATATATCTCTCATATAATTACTGATTTGCTGGAAGTGTTTTCTTTGCTGTAGTAGTAGTAGTAGTAGTAGTAGTAGTAGTAGTAGTAGTAGTAGTGTAGTAGTAGTAGTAGTAGTAGTAGTAGTAGTAGTAGTATTAGTAGTAGTAGTAGCAGCAGCAACAGCAGTGGTTCTGGTAGTAGTTGTGGTGGTGATGCTGGTGATGCTGGCGTTGCTGGGGTACTGGTGTTGGTGGTGCTGGTGGTGAAACGTCTATTGTTTTATTTTGCTTATTTCATTTCGTTTCTGCTTTTTTCTAAAAACATTTTGTTGTTTTCGCTTTATTATTATTATTTTTTTTTTTTTTGCCTTTGTTGTTTTATTTTGTTAATGAATAATTGGGGCCAAAGTTCTAATTCTGGACTCTTCTAATACTGGAGTAAAGCTAGTATTGTCTGTATCTAATGCTGTTGTTGTTATTGTTGTTGTTGTGGTTGTTGTTTTTATTTTGAAGACTTTCCAGAGTCTTCCAGTTCTGTCGTTTTTGGTATCCCGTGACTGCAACTGTTATGGTGGTCGTTGTTCTTGTTACAGTAGCTGCTGTCGCTGCTCTTGTCGCTCTACTTGTAATTAATGCTGCTGCTGCTGCTGCTGCTGTTTCTGACCACGTTGAGGACGATGATGATGATGATGATGATACTGGTGCTGGTATTGTTCTTGTTGTTGTTGCTAACGTCGCTTCAGTTGATGTCATCAGCATATACAGCATCAATTTCCTTTATTTAATTCCACACATTTCTACTGTTACGACTGTTTCTTATTCTTCTTCCCGTTGTTGTTGCTGTCACTCTTGTACTATATCTGCTAATCCTCGTTATCAAAGCTGCTAATCCTGATAATCGTGCGATTTTCCAAGTTTTCTTTTTCTTTTCTTATTTCACTAATACTAATCACCTCCAAAAAATTATTATTAATAATAATAATAATAATAATAATAATAATAATAATAATAATAATAATAATAATAATAATACAATCAATTAACTTTTCGCTTAATAAAATAAAAAAAAACCTTTGTGAAGAAAACTGAACTTTTTTCGTTAATTTCGATTGGAACAACGTCCTTAGCTGCTAATGATTCGTAGAATTAAATCTGAAGGAGGAAGCGCTAATGTTACTACATATATCGTTGAAGATAGATGTAATAACATTTAAATACATCTGCTTTGGTGGTGTGTGTAAATAAAGACATGTCCTTGTGCGCATGTACAAAAGTTATGACGTTGCTCGAAATAGTATTTCTTTTCTTTACTTCTTTTCCTTTCTTTTTTTCTCTTTCAATACTACAGGCCGGTTCCGAACGAGTCAAAATAAATAAAGGATAAAGTAGAATAAAAACAAAATAGAAACAGAATAACTGTGATTGATTTAATGTAAAGTTCTGTTTGTTTAAAGTTGCTTTCTCTTTACCTTCGTTTATCTCTCTCTATCTCTCTCCCTCTTCCCCTTCTCTCTGTATCTCTCTCTCTCTCTCTTTCTCTCTTTCTCGAACTTTTTCTCATGTACACATACTCTCAAATACACACACAAACACTTACGCACGCGCGTGTGTGTATAAAATATCCTAAAAATGCATGCATTCGTTGAATGATTATAAAGTCGGTGTTTATTAAAATACACTTCGTTTTCAAAATATAACATACAGACAGATTTCAATTTTTAATAAACGCCTGTTTTCAAACTGATGACCGTCCTGGTCCAGTTTGTGCTGATAACGCGAAACAATAGAATTGCAAACATCAAGAAACTTTTTTGTGTGTGTGCACATTTTCGTCGATTGCTGCTGGTTGTGTACCGCAAACTGCTGGTTGTGGTCTTTGATCTGGTGAACGCTACGGGTATTCTACTAAACGTTTTCGTCTAATCCACCTGTAGGGCAAAAATCTCATCAAGATAGACCATTACATTATTGAGGTAGTGTGAGGGTACTCTGTCTTGCTGAACATTAAATTCCACAACTTCAAAGTCCTCGTGAATGTTTGGCATGACAAATTTTCAAGTAGATGGAACTAGTCACTGTACCTTCAAAACAGAATGGTCCAGTTAATCCTTTTTTATGATAAGCCGCTACATACTTGTAACTTCTGCTAAATTAATGCTCAGTTCTAATATGCGGGTTTTCATGTCCTCGGTATCAACATTCATGGTGCTCAATGAGCCATTATTACATTCAATTGTAGCTTTATCACTCCAAATAATCTGTGTTGGAGAGAGTACATCTTCTACATATCTTGCCAAGTACAACTCGCAAAACTCCACTCTTCGGTCCGGATGATCATCATTAAGATCAAGGACTATTCTTGGAATGTAACTTTTCCAAAGACACCATTTAAAAATGCAGCGGGCGTTGATTTTGAAATTCCCATCTCAAGACGCGCTAACCGCACAGATCTTCTTGAACTCTGGCAATACGTTTCTAGCATCCATTCTTACTTTGCAGAGCTCATGAAAACCCGCCGTCTGCTTCAAACTTATCTCTAACTCAGATAATAGTATCTCGCGCTGAGGGATCTATTTGACACTCCCCATGACTTTGCGCTTCGATGTAATTTTGAAACTTGAAGCAATACATTAATCTGAATTTCCTTTGTTCAAAGCTTAGCTGCTTCCTCCACACATAGATAGATAGATAGATAGATAGATAGATAGATAGATAGATAGATAGATAGATAGATAGATAGATAGATAGATAGATAGATAGATAGATAGATAGATAGTTTTTATCGTTTATCTTTCTGGAATCGATAAAGATAGTATAAGTCAAATAAATACTTCTGAGATCGATTATATTGCCTAAATCACTCACCAAAAATCTGTTGCCTTGCATCTGTACAAGAAAACATTATCAATATTTTTGCTTTCAATATAGGTCATTAACCCATTATGTTATAGAAGCATCACTGACGTCTGTTAATGTTACGCATATAAATAACAACTACAGAGGCTCCATTTTTGACGCATTATAGATGAAACTAACTGTAAGGTAAGGGTATCGATGTCTTTGTGCCGCCGCTCCAACTCAAGCCTGATTGGGCAATCTTGTGGCTTAGAGATTATCGGCTAAGCGATGTAATGTGATCCACATATCAATCTTCTGTCTAGCTAAGGACCATAATACACACTCCTACATAACAGTGGTGAATTGTACAGTGTATCGCGCTTCAGCTTGGACATATGGTACTTTCTCCTTGTCCTGTATATTCCTGTGTGCTTGTAAGAACCTTGGGTAAGATACAGCCGATGCGTAAAAAGGTAGAAATAGATGGAATGTAACAGTTATTATTCATCTGCAA
>NC_043006.1:32130984-32155984 GCF_006345805.1 Octopus sinensis | reverse complement strand
ATCTGTGATAGAACGGAAAATATACGAACAGTTTATAAGTTCATATGCGGTGAGATTTGCGAATGATTCGCATCTAGGCATTATGCATTCATACAAGCTTCTAGCACATGTCTACACACGCAACACCTCAAGATATGTCTTGTATCCCACGCTTGCGCTTACATCAGCTTTCAGAGTCAGATATAATTATTACATACGAAGTTACGCGATTCTAAAATTTAAAGGGAGAAATGAATTACGTTAAACTTGAGAGACGTTGAGCATACTTCTGCAGGCTTGTGGCGACGAGGCAGTGGGGGATAGGCAATGTTTCGAGTGGGACGGGCACTTCAAAAGTGAAGGAATTCGTCCCAAACTAGGCTGACAAATGCTCGATGCACAGTTCGACATTTCTGGGAGTGACACTTGTGAGTCTTCCAGATAGCTCATCTCTCAGATCTTTCAGGGATTTTTTCCGCTCCTGAAGTGCCTGTGCCTACCCACCACTGCCTCGTCGTCATAGGCCTGCCGAAGCATGCTCAACATCTCTCTAGCAGACTTCCCAAGTTTAACGCAATTCCTTTCTCCATTTAAATTTTAGAATCGCGTAACTTCGTACGTAATAATTATATCTGACCCTGAAAGCTGATGTAAGCGCAAGCGTAGGATACAAGACATATCTTGAGGTGTTGTGTGTGTGAACGTGTGCTAGAAGCTTGTATGAATGCATAATGCCTAGATAAGAATCATTTGTATAACTCACTGCATATTATAAACTGTTCGAATACTTTCCGTTCTATCACTAACATAAGTTTTCCTCTCTGCAGGAAATGAATATGCGTGGCAAATGGCTTCAACTTTTAGCGCAAGGCCAGCGCTTTTAAGGGAGGGAGTCAGCCTACTGCATCGACTCCAGTGTTCAACTGGTACGTGTTTTTTCGACATCGAAATGATAAAAGGGGAAGATCTGCCTCGGTTGAATTTGAAACCAGAACGTAAAAGCCAAATGAAATATTGCTAAGCATTTTGTTCGACTCGCTAACAATCCTATCAGCTCGCCACCGCCATAATGCCTTGATACAGAATGGATGGTAAAATGGGAAGCTTGAATCATTGGGGAGAACTTTTGGAATCTTACTCAAAAGACGATGAAATGCAAACATGGCTGTGCATTGAAGTTCACTTTCCTTGGCGTCTTCAGGGATTCGAATAATTTTAATGATTATTGATGAAAATAAAGATAAAGATTAATATGAATATAAAATTAAAATAATGAGGGGGATGCAACCTATTAATGGACCGGAGAGGTGGGCGTAATAAGGTAACAGGTTAATTAGATCACTGTTGATTAGATGAAATAACTATTTCTTTTTTTTGTTGTTGGTATTTTCGATTCTCAGTGTTTTATTGAATGTTTTAACATATTTTTAGATGAAGGAAAGAAATCAAACCATGCAGAAACAACCATTACCTCAGCAAGGAACCAAAGGAAAAATAAAAAGGTGAGGATTAAGCAGGAGAAGATGGGTGGGGAGGAGTAACGGGCTGTAAACCCCCAGAACAAATGACGTGTTTAGCCGGAGCCTCGCAGAAATAATTGCAAAGACATTACCGCAGGGAATGGCCTACGACACTCGCAGCAGAAACCACCCAACTTTGCAGAGCTCATTTATCAGACGGGCCGCAGTTATACCGATTTTTCGAGAGAAATCAGCAGCGATGTATATATATATATATATATATATATACATACAGGGTGAGCGTAAAGTCTGGATCCTTAGCCATGTCAGCTTCTTTCGTTTCTTCCGTAACAGATGGCCGTCCGAAACAGGTTTTGTCCAAGACACTAGATATCGAAAAAAGAATTCATTGCTTTATTTTGCAACAAATTATGTTCCAAACTCAGAACGGGGATTTAAAAGACATTGTTCCGATACTGACGCTCTATTCAGGAATGATGTCGCTGCCAGAGTTTTCACCCTTTTCTGCTCTCCAAGCGCAAGCATTATTCTTTTCTACTCTAGGTACAAGGCCCGAAATTTTGGGGGAGGGGACCAGTCGATTAGATCTACCCCAGTACGCAACTGGTACTTAATTTATCGGCCCCGAAAGGATGAAAAACAAAGTCGACCTCAGTGAAATTTGAACTCAAAGACAGACGAAATACCTATTTCTTTACTACCCACAAGGGGTTAAACACAGAGGGGACAAACGAGGACAGACAAACGGATTAAGTCGACTATATCGACGCCAGTGCGTAACTGATACTTATTTAATCGACCCCGAAAGGTTGAAAGGCAGAGTCGACCTCGGCGGAATTTGAACTCAGAACGTAGCAGCAAACGAAATACCGATAAGCATTCGGCCGGCGTGCTAACGTTTCTGCCAGCTCGCCGCCTTCGTGTGAAAGCATTATTAAGAATTAAAATGATTTGTTCGGGATTTCGACAATAACATTTCTCGGGCTTGTTTTATATTCAAGACGCCTGCGAGACATTCCAATGAGTCGATTAAATCATCCCACGGTTGGTTTGATACTTATTTTATTGGCCCCGAAGCACTGAAAGACAAACTTTTACTCGGTTGGATTTGAACTCAAAGCGTAAAACTCCAGAAATCAATGCCTCAAAGCATTTTGTCTAATTTTGGTACAATTCAGCAACCAATCAGTGTCATTAGAACATTGTCATTTACGGAATTAATCGAAAAGTACAAATTATTTCCTTTTATAAAATTGATATTTCCCTATCAGTTAAAAACACAATTAAGTGAAATTAAAATAATTAATACCAATTGTCAGCGAATTTTTATCAGAATTGCGACGAACTTTCTGACATCCAGTATTTTAGATTGAAATTTTATAGTTTCAAGACATATGCATAAATTACCAATTCTGAAAATTAAAATCTTTTAATATCCAATTAAAATTTTCTGGATTATTCTAATACTATGCAAGTAATGTTATATGAAGGTAATAAAGCAAGTTTATGATTAATATGGCTATCAAAAACAATAATATTTTGTTTTCAGTATTTTTATTGGACAAAATAAATATCACAAATCTATGAAATGGCAAATTAGAAAAAAAATTAATTTTATGCTTTTATCATATAACCGGTTGTACATAATTGAAATTCGATATTTACATTAGAGACATCAAATCTTATAAATTACGAACTGTATTTGGGATATCATATCAAATCAATTAAAAGTTTTCAAACAGATTTCTTTAAAATTTTGAATTAATAATAAAATAGTAGTCCTTAAAAGGTATTAAAATATTTTCATACGGAAATAAAACACAAAAACTAAAAGCATGAATCTTGAACGAAATGTTTTTAAACATTTGAACAATGCTTCGGAATATATAAGGAAAGAAACATTGTCAAAGTAATCAAATAGAGATTAGGAAACGGTAATTTCATTCACCTAAATCATGACGGTTACGTATGTACGAAGATAGATAGATAGATAGATAGATAGATAGATAGATAGATAGATAGATAGATAGATAGATAGATAGATAGATAGATAGATAGATAGATAAATAGATAGATAGATAGATAGATAGATAGATAGATAGATAGATAGATAGATAGATAGATAGATAGATAGATAGATAGATAGATGGTTGGTTGGATGGATGGATGGATGGATGGACAGACATGTTTCTTTATTAGCCACGAGGGGCTGAGCACAGAGGGTACAATACAATGTAGAATTTTTCTTTTTCAAAATCTTCCAAAGGGAACGAAAAGCCTTTTCTTTTGGACGTGTAAACAGGGAAATGACACACAAGTCGTTTTTAACAATTAGAGTTCCCAAAATGGGGAGGAAATGTAACATTACCTTGGTTTCTCCGTGGAAAGAAAAACCTACGAAAAAGAACCCATGGTAACTTCGGAAACGGAAAAGAAAAACATTAACATGAGAGCAAGGCGCTCTTTCTCTCTGTTTTATAGGATCATGCTCAAGGTGGTTCCGTCATTTATTCGTACCATCCTTGCCACATTCACACACCTTTTGTTGAACTTTTCATTAGACAAAACTTCCCTCTCTATTCTCAAGTAATACTGGAAGAAATTGATGAGAGGCTGGCCAAAGAGGAAAGTGTTTGTCTCTAAACCTTTTGCGCGAGTCCACTACACGCATCCTTTCACCATAGCCACTAACACAATGAAAACTGCCTTGCCTTCCCGGTTAAAGGAAGGTGGCGGGGCAATATTCACGACAGGCTCGGCTGACAACCGAATTCGTCCCATACCTGGCAGCAGCCGTTCCACATAAGCCCACCAGTCTGAAATATTTGGACATTGCACGAGTACGTTCAGAATGGTTTCGTTACTCTGACAGCATATAGCTGATGTAACCCTTAAACCTGCTGGCTGCATATGCTTCGCTAGAATAGAAGGCCGCGGCGTCAACAATGTCTGTATTAGAGAGTAGGTTCGAAACCCTTTCGATGACACCCTTCACGGAGTTTGTAAATACAATAGGCGAGTGGTAGGAGGCCTTTTATTAGGCTTGCTGTGGATTTTGTATGAACCGGTGCCCAAATCGAGCGAAACATCTAAAAAAAAATTAACTATGGTAAGTTTGGTCTCAAAACCTTCAGACCGAGGGAGTTAAGTGTGTGAATCAGATCCTTTCAAATTCTGTTCAGGGTGTGCTCATGCATAACTGACCTACTTCGGAAACTGCTCGAATCGTGTAAGGGAAACTCTCCCTCCCTCTAAGAAATGGGTTCTTTTCCCACCAAACTGACCATTACTGAATATTTACCTTCGTCTGTAAAGAGGTTGTGTTTCTGGACAGCATGTTTGAATGGCCCATATTGCCAAGTATTAGAAATAGTTGTAGTAGTAGACGCGAAACCAATGGTAACTTTCTGACCGGTTATATGTTATAACCAAGGATGTATTACTCGACTACATAAAAGTTTGCATCAATACATGCAAACATGTGTGTGTGTGTGTTCGTATGCGTGTGCGCGCTCGACTGTGTGTATGTATCTGCATAGTATTATATTCTTAGAATTTATACGCTAATGAAATCTCATAGACATCATAAGATTGTGATACTGCCCTTTCATTTTCATCCATGAATTCGCAGCAGACGGCTGACCTAACTACACATGGCTCTTATTGTGATTTCAGCCGATCAATGTACTTCTGACATGCAGCCTAAAGATAGTTGAACAGTGGACAGTGTGCACAACTCTAAACTGAAGATTGTAGATAAGAAAATGATGCTACAATAAGTAACACATAATTATGGTTATTGAAATGAAATCTTGACTATTTCAAAAGTGAAAATAATGGATATGTATAAAATATTAAGCGTAATCTAGTGTCAGAAAGAAGAGAAAGCTATAATACAAAATAGGTATTTATTTATGGTAAGTATAGAATTTAGAAGAGATAGGAGACATTTCAGAGAGACGATGTTCCAATTGACCAACACTTGAAGAAATCACCATATTTACGAATAAGGATGGAGAACTATGATTTGAAAAAGATTTTCATGTTCTCTCCTCCACCACTACCACCACCACCCAGTCACACACAACGATAATAGTTCTTTGGCTATTTTAAATATATATTATTATTGCAAACACATACCAATTGACATAGCTTCTTTCCCTGACCACAGTCGTCGGACTGCGACAATTCAGAGGCATCATCTATAGTGATTTAGTTGTTCCCATCCTTATTTATAAGTCTGGTGTTATCTTGATTGTCACCGGGATGTGGGAGTCAATATATATTCTTTGTGAGCCAAATCTAAAAATGGGAAAATTTATATTTAAACTTTACTTCACCTGATAAAAACGGTTCTTTTCATGACGTAATTGATTTGCTCCTTGATAAAAGAAAACATGTCTGAAACAGCTGTAGTGTACCTCAACCAACTTGTGTTCTTACTGATATATATATAAGTATATGCGTAGGAGTGGATGTGTGGTAAGTAGCTTCCTTACGAACCGCATGGTTCCGAGTTCAGTTCCACTGCGTGGCACCTTGGGCAAGTGTCTTCGACTATAGCCTCGGGCTGACCAAAGCCTTGTGAGCGGATTTGGTAGACGGAAACTGAAAAAGAAAACCGTTGTATATATGTATATATATGTATGTATGTGCATATGTTTGTGTGTCTGTGTTTGTCCCTCCAATATCGCTTGACAACCGATGCTGGTGTGTTTACATCCTTGTAACTTAGCGGTTCGGCAAAAGACCAATAGAAAATCCCAGTTTACCCAGATTCTCCTTTCAGCATTTACTAACAAAACCTAGTACTCCAATTATTATTGGTATGAATATGAATTCATAGTCTGGATGTAGAAGCTGGAGGTTTCAAAGCAGCTGTCCATGGATAACCACTTTTTCTTTGATTTACAAAAAGATATTTATATCTGTAGGGCAGCTAACCTCTATGATGGTACATACCTTTGCCCTCTGTCCCAAACAACAATATCCGGATATGACAGATGTTTTGATGGGAATATTCCACCAGTATTCCTTGAGTTGGTGTTTATGAATGTATCCCATAGCAACATACCGTGCAACATACCCATATTCCGAGCAACATACCCATGCATGGTCTTTTTTTTTGCATGCTGAGTGCTTCTTCTCTGAGGGTAGAGAGCCCAGCTGTTTTGGGGTTGTATAGGAGATCATCAGGAAGAGAGTGTTTCTTGAGGAGTTCATTGCCAACTCGTACAATGTTACTCACTTCACTTTTCAGGACTGCATTAATAT
Organism: Octopus sinensis; assembly: GCF_006345805.1. NCBI lineage: Eukaryota > Metazoa > Mollusca > Cephalopoda > Octopoda > Octopodidae > Octopus > Octopus sinensis. The sequence continues at coordinate 32,149,250 of NC_043006.1, read as the reverse complement.
ATTTATTTTTGCTGCTGTTGTTTAGCAGGTGCTACCCGAGTGATACCATACGGCATTCGAAGGCCGTCTGCACTGATCTCAGACTTTTACCACCTTCATTTCTTCTTAGGTAGAGCCTGTCAACATCACTGTTTCTGTGGAAGTTCCCAGTTGTTGTCGGGATTTTGGGGGTTTTGATATCTATGGAGTAGATTTCCTCTACAGACCAATCAAGTATCCCAAATGCTGGGATCAGCATTGGTACTGCAAATGCATTGTGGGATATTGCTTTGTTGTAAGAGGAGAGTTCCGATTAGACCCCTTTCGGTTATGAATGACCATGGGATTGCACCGAGAAAGTTCCCCTCCTAGGCACAAGTCTGGGCAAGGATGTTTATGGAAGACCAGCATTCGCCCATGCACACCAGCCTCCCCTCTTCACGCCACCGATGTTATCCAAGGGAAAGGTAAACACAGATACAGCTTGGCACCAGTGATGTCGCAACTCATTTCTACAGCTGAGTGAACTGGAACAACGTGAAATAAAGTGTCTTGCTGAAGGACACAACGCATCACCGGGAGTCGAACTCTCGACCCTATGATCGTGAGCTGAATGCCGTAGCCACTAATCCATGCACCTATGTAATTACAGTAAATAAATCTCAGCGTTAGTCTTTGGGCAGAATGGGAGTGTATTTACTAAAGTCTGTGCTTCCAAAAATCAGCAATTCTTCAAATTAGAGATTTTACCTCACACGAAACAGAGATGTCCCTTACAAAACAATCGAGTTTTCGAAATCAAAAAAGAAACAACATTATTATTATAGACAAAAACCTGACATAAAATCTCTTGATAGCTTTATTTTCAAGGGATTGGGTTCGGGGTTAAAACGCTAGCTTTGCAGCCCCGTGGTTTCGGGTTCACCTCCACTGTGTGACATTTTGGGCAAGTGTCTTCTATTACACACACACACACACACACACACACATACACACACACACACACACACACACACATACATACATACATACATACATGCATGTGTTTGTGCGTGTGTGTGCGTTTATTTGTGTGTGAGTTCCTGTTTGTTCCACTCCCAGCGCTTGACAATCTGTGTTGGTTTGTATACGTCCTCCGTAACTTAGTGGTTCGGCAAAAGAGAACGAGTGTATTAGTAGTAGCCTGTAAAACTGTACTAGTGCCAATCCGTTCGACTAGAACCTTTCAAAGCAGTGCTCCTGCATGGCCACAGTCCAATGGCTGATACAAGCAAAATATAATCCCAACGTATACATTTCTGGAGTAAATGAAATGTAACCAGGTAAAGAAATTAATAACTTTTGTAAAGTTACAAGATTCAATCAATTTTGTATAAACTTATTTTATTGCGAAACGCCAAGCTTAAATTTCCAATTTCCTAAACAACTGTCATAAGATAATTTTTGTTTTTATTATCTATTTTACTTCTGCTTTTTTACATAAATGTTTGGGTTTTTTTATAATTTATTTATTCATTTTCTTCTTTTTGCCGTAGTTTTTTGTTTTTTAATGCTTTTTATTATTTATTCATTTGTCTATATTTTGCTTTCATTTTTTACATTTTTGCGTTAAAATTATTTTTGCATTTGAAATAGTTTTCTAAATTTGATGAAGGACCCTGCCTAGAATATGCATTCATGCGAAAAATTTGTGGTAAATGAGTAAATAATTCTGGATAAATCATTGGTGAAACAATTTAATTTTCTTCATTCCAGACAGAAAACTCGTTTTACAGATAATTCATTCCATTATTAATTGGAATTTTCTTCTCTTTTAGATGTATATGATGGATCTGGAAAACCTACCTTTACGACACATTGATATGGCAGAAGTCTTCCGTTTGCAATAACTGGAATAGTTGCTGATTTGCGCGAAAATTTCGCTGTAAGAAATTTCGCTGCAAAGGAAACAGAATGTAATGATGTAGATTATGAATATCAGCAAGAATATGGTTGAGGTAGAAGAACTCTAAGGGAGAGTTCTGCTAAAGACTTATACTGTAAGGTCTCACATGTCTGATACTGAAAGCTGAAATTTTTGATTAACTGAGATTATCCACGCTACTAGCAAAAACTGCGCTTTGCAGTATTTAAAATCTAAAATCAATATACAATCAGAGTAATTGCAATTATCTTAATTGAAATCTAATTAGGAATACTAACTTGATCAGGAGAAGAAAGCATTAAATAATTTAATTACATATCCCCCTATAAGGCGAATTTTCCTACAGCGAAATTTCTTACACGAATTTTCTTATAACCTTGCGCATGGAGGTACAAACTTCGAGTTCAAGAAATGGAAACATCAACTTCAAGAATGCGGGCATCATCTTAGGAATCCCAGCATAATTCACGATACATCGTTTAAGCCCACCGATGAAGCCTTTACCAAGAAGTGTGCTTAAATCTTACTTTGAATCTGCGTCTAATGCCATTCAAACTAATTGGCGTGTAAAAACAACTCAAGATCTTGTGGCATTTTGTAAAATTGTCTTCCTCTTCAATTATCATCCTGCAACGTTATTGTAATTGTTATTTAAACAATACTATCTTATTGATAAAATATATATCTATTGCAAATATACAAGAGACAGTCGTTTTATTTAATTTCATTTTACTTCGATATATATTTCTATTTATAAAATCAACACTTATTTCATTGTTTTGTAAAAGCGACATGTCGTCTGAAAGAGATGAAATAATAATTATTGCGTCTATGTAGCATTACAGATAATGATGCAACGATGCAACTCTTTACTACAGTGGCAAAAGTATAAACCCAACATTAAAACACTGGCGATTAATGGTATTCTTCGAAGACTGTTTGGTCATGCGAAAAATGTCACGTAAACTTATATGGACTTAATCAACATGCTGCATTTGTAATAAACAGCTAAAAGCGTACATTTAATGCAAATACGCAAATAAGAAGTTTGATTATTTTAGTTTATTTTAATAAATATTTTAATTTTGAAAATTAGAGTTGATTATTCTGTATAAACATCTGAGATTTGAAAACAATAAAATTATAATTATCGTACATATTTTTATAGGACATAGCGTAAATAAGAATGCTTGAAACATTCGTCGGCCGGATACCACTATATGAGGCAAATGGCATGGCGTAACAGACGTTGGGTAGCCGAAGAAATACTATTAAGAAAAGTTGAGGAGCGATAGGCAGACGTCGGTGAGGGATGTGATGTCATCAGAAATCTAATTCTTTATGTAGATATCTTACTTGACAATCAAATGGCTGTGTATATTGTCAGCGGGGCTTTATTGTGTATGAGCAAGCAAGGGAGCGAAAGAGCGAGAGGGGAAACGGTGCGGCGCGTAAGGGTAAACAGGATTATTGATCCATACCCAAAAGTTTCGAGCAACGAACATTATGATTGATTGTATTTATCCGTGAATCAAGGATAAATGATGGATAACGGTTAAATGATTTTAGTCGTATTCGGCATCTTTCGGTACTCGTTATCATGCACCTGGAAGCTTTGCCTTAGGGTTGGCGAAAAGAAATTTGGACAAATATTGGCAGGTTGATATTAATTCGGGAATTAATTAGAATTAATTGACGGAATAAATTTCTTCCTGATAACCAGCTGAAGGCGACAAACGCCATTTAAACCATTCAATAATTTTAGTTCTTTTCAACTGTCTTCCTTTCCTAAAACGGTAGTAAAAGGTGAGAAAATTGTAACATTTCTATAGAAGAACAGTTTTTAAGAGAAAAAAAAGTTAGAAATGTGTGACGTCATTATCATGTAAATCAAATGTATATTTGGGCTACATCAAAGAGTGGCGACTAATAAATTGTACTTCCAAGATTGAAGTTATTTATAATCAATTGATAATTTGTATCGATCTCAAAAAGGGATAATATTAAAACATTTCTTAAAGAGCATTAGCGATATAAAGAGCACGAAATGGAACAGCTACAAACAGTAATGAGAGAAGTGTTAGAGAATAGTTCTCAGGAGCTCTGATCTTCTAAACAGGTTTGAACAGCAATAAAAAGAAATTAATCATGTTCCAAAGGCGATGAACTGGCAGAATCGTTAGCACGCGGACAAGATGCTTAGCTGCATGTCATCCGGCTCTTTGCGTTCTGCGTTCAAATCCTACCGAGTCCATTTTGTCTTTCAACGGCGTTCTGTTAGTGGGAAGGGGGGGATATTGTGGGGATATGATCCAAGTTGACGAACCTTCGAGGACATCCATATTTCTTAAGCACCACCCAAAGTCCACCCCGGCAAACTGTGCTGAAGGCCTTTGTGAAGTTTATGAGCACTGCGTACATAGACATGTTCTGCTCAACACATTTTCCTTGAATTTGGCAAAGACAGATAATCATGTCCACAGTGCTTCTGCTCAGTGAAAGCCACACTGAATCTCAGATAAGACATTTATGCAGGTAGACTCATTTAGTCTGGTTAACAGAATACGAGCCAAGATTTTCCTGGCTATTGGTAGAAAAGATATTCCTCGGTGGTTTCCACAGTCCACTCTGCAACCTTTTTAGAAGATAAGAACAATGTCTACGTCCTTCCGGTCTTGTGGAACCGTTTCAGTCTCCCAGATTTTGAGCACAATGCTACACAGGCTTTCGATAAGCTTCACGCCTCCGCTGTTTCCAGATTCCAGCGGTTATGGCACATCTGCCAGGTGCTTTATTTTCTTTCATTTGTTTCACTGCATCAATGAATCCCTTAAATACATTTTGCCAGTTACTAAAAGAAAGGCGAGATGGGCCTTGCTGGAGTGTTTTGATCATAGACTAGTCTGCTTCATTAGTTTTGCCTTGGGGTTACAGCTAAACAACGCTAATATCGTGGTGTATCTCGTAACTCACATTTCGTAAGGACACCAATACAGATCTTGCTGCTTGTGGCTACTCAACCTGGCTAAACTCTGGAAAAATCGAACACAACCCTGAAAAGTAACGAAACACTCGTCAGTTTTACTTCTCTCCACGCACTGCTTGCTTACACGTAGATGGGCTGTCGATGCAATACCAGCGACGAGTTACGAACAACAGGCTGCTCAGATTGTTTTTGTTCTTTTCCTTCTTTAGTCCCAGTTCAGGTCAGATCGAGCAGGACTTTCACTAAAAGCGAACGTTCTTTCTGCGTCATGAAAAGCATTTACCTCAATGAAAAGCCTTCAACCGCTTCTGCTGCCCATCTCACATCAATGCTTTTCCCTCTCTTTCTCTCTATATCTCTATCTATCACTCTCTTTAATTATATTACTATTCTCGTCACATTCTCTATTTTCTCTCATTTACTTCCGTCTCTCCTGTCTTTTTTTTATCTTCTTTATTCTTTTCCATGTTTCAGTAACTTTACTGCAGACAACGGCCATGCTGGCGCATTGTTTACTTTTAAAAAAATTTTTTCTACGTTTTAGGATCTTCAATATTTGCAAATAAAATTTTATTTCCCTTTCTAACAGACAACACAATCAACTTTACTTAAACAATTTCAAGATTAAAATCGAGTGAAAATGACAGGAAAGCAACAATGTTTGTAGATAGATAGATAGATAGATAGATAGATAGATAGATAGATAGATAGATAGATAGATAGATAGATAGATAGATAGATAGATAGATAGACAGACAGACAGACAGACAGACAGACGGACAGACAGATAGATAGATAGATAGATAGATAGATAGATAGATAGATAGATAGATAGATAGATAGATAGATAGATAGATAGATATGTTTCTTTATTAGCCACACAGGGCTGCACACAGATAGAACAAATTACAAGGTAGAGCTTTTCTTTTGAAGGTTTAAAAAAATAAAAAATAAAAAAATAAAAAAAAGGAAGGGGGAGTTTCGATCAAAAGGGATCGTAAAAGGAGAGAAGGAGGACAAATAAAAGGGGGGGTTAAAAAAAAGGGAGAGAGGAAAAAAAAATTGATCAATAGGGATCGTTATCACAGAAATGTCAATATGAAGTGTAAAGGGGAGGACAGGTGAGGTTTACCCGTGGAAAGAAAAGCCTACGGAAAAGACCACGGTAACCTCGGTCATGAAGTCACATTTTATATTTCTTTTTTTTTTTTCTTTTTGCAAATAACAACTCTCTGTTTTCGATTTCTGGTTCATAGGACTATGCTCAAGGTGGCTTCGTCATTCATACGTGCCATTCTTCTACATTCACCCATCTTTTTTTAAAACATTTCGCTAGACAAAACTTGCCTCTCTACTCTCACTTTCCTTTTCAAGTGGTACTTGAAGAAGTTGATGAGAGATTGACCAGAGAGGAAAGTGTTTGTCTCCAATCCTTTCAGACGCGTCCACCAGATACATTCTTTCGCCATAGCCACAAGGATGATGAAAATACTCTTCCTTCCTTCCCGTTTGAAGGAAGGAGGCGTGACAATATTGACGATAGACTCAGCTGATAAACGACTCGTCCCACACGTGACAGCAGTTGTTCGACATAAGCCCACAGGTCAGAAATTTTGTGGACACTGAACGAGTGCGTGCAGAACGGTTTCGTCGCTCTGACCGCATCTCGGGCAGGTCGGCCCCGTGTTTCTCGAGCCGTGTCTGTAGAGCTTATCCCGAACGGGTAGCGCTTCTCGGTAGCACTGCCAGGCCAGGGATCTCTGGAAGTTGTCCATGGGCCCTGGCCCGAAAGTCGTCCTGAACAGGCGGGTCAGGTACTCCTCGTCGACGTCCAGGTTCGCCCCGAGCTCGTCGTCGTACCTCCCCTCCACTAAACCCCTATAGAATGCTTTGGTTGTGTTGAAGTCACTTAAGGTCGACCCAGGACGGCAGAGTTGCTTGAGAGCAACGCGACACTCGCGGTGCCATTCGCCCTTCCTCGGCCTCTTTTGATCCACGACTGCAGTTCGGTCATGGAGACGAGCTGCGGGAAAGCGTGCCTCACAAATGGCGACCACACCTGTTCACCGTCGTCTACATAGAGCCAGAGATGTCGCAGTCTCAGCGCGTGTCTGCGCATCATCAACCACGGCATGCCCAGCCCTCCTTTTAACGGGTGTTGACAGCAAATGGATCGCCTGACCATCGGGACGCATCCTTTCCACAAGAAGCGAAAGAGGATGCGTTGTAGTTTGGTGATGGTAGGGTCGGGACAAAGTACGACGGTCAGACGGTAGTAGATGACGGACGCGATGTATGTGTTCGCCACCTCCGCTCGAGACAGATAGTTAGAGAGATAGATAGATAGATAGATAGATAGATAGATAGATAGATAGATAGACAGACAGACAGACAGACAGACAGACAGACAGACTGACAGAAGGACGGACGGACGGACGGACGGACGGACGGACGGACGGACGGACGGACGGACGGACAGACAGACAAACAGTTAAATGTTAGAAAGGTGGTAGAACGAAAAAAAGAGGGAGAGGAGATCAATAACTTGATTGAATACATTCAAAATATTGATTTTATTGTCGTTGTCTGTCGTTGTACACAAATTTATCAATAATAATATTTCTGGTATTTTGTTTATCATTGTGGTTTCCATTCTTTCTTTTTTTTCTTCCTTTCTTTCATTCACACAAATCCTTTCTCAACATACACACACAGACATGTGCTCACGCGTATGTCTGCATACGTATACATACATATATACACAATCACACACATACACCTACAACACACACAAGCACACAAACACACGCACACATGTATGTTTATATGTATGGATGTATACGCACATATATACATATATATACGCATAGGTTATGCATAAATATATATATACATATATATATATATATATATATATATATATATATATATATATATATATATATATATATATATATATATATATATATATATATATATAGTATATATGCATAAATATATATATGTAGGTCTATATGTCGATATATAAGAGCGTGACTATGTATGTATATTTGTATGTACGTACGTATCTATGTACGCGTATGCACATATATATATGTAACCCTATATGGACATATGCAAGTGATATCTGTTTGTGGGTGTTTATTGAGAAGTAATTACTATTTTTTTCTTATTATTAATTTTATATTAAATTCACAAATTCTCAAATATTTAATTAGGTTTTGGCTAGTTATCTGTCATCGATGAATTTCAACATAAAAAATCGAATTTCAAACATGAATCAGAACATTGCTCTTAATTTAAACTTACAGAATACAAACATCTATGAACACTGAAATATATATGTATACATACATATATATAAATATATATATATATATATAGAGAGAGAGAGAGACATAGATAGATACATATATATATACATATATATATGTGTATGTGTGTGTATGTATGTATGTATGTATACTCACACATTTACAAATAGATAAATACAACCATATACAAATATATACATGCTAACATATATATGTGTATGTGTATGTGTGTGTATTTATATATATATATTAAGTACATACATACTACTATACATATATACAAATATATATATATATATGTACATACATATATATATATATATATATATATATATAATATATATATATATATATATATATATACATACATATATATGTACATCCATACATACTACTATACAGATATACATATATATATATATATATATGTATTACCTTATATATATATACATACATATCTATATACTACTATTTCAATGAAATAACAGGGAAAACTTATAGAAATGGCTTCAACTTTTGGGCTTTCTTTTCCAAGTAAACGAATAAATTGCAAAGCAAATATGGAGTTTTTTTTTAAATCATACCTTGCATATGAATCTTTATTCGTGATTTGTATGTATATATACATCCGCACTCGCACACACACACACACACACACACACACACACACACACACACACACACACACACACACACACACACACACATACAATCACATATACATATGCATATATATATATATATATATATATATATATATATTATATATATATATATATATGTATGTATGTATGTATGTATGCATATATATTTATGTGTATATGTATGTTTATATAAGGAGGGAGAGAGAAAGAGAGAGGGGGATAATGTATACGTAAGTGCGCGTATATGAATTATGATTATACGGCGATATATACTAGGTAAATTGATATTTGTATTCACATAAATATCATATTTAATGTATTTGGCGTGCCAGTCCTTGCATGTATAATAGATTATCATAGATTGTTTTTACCTCTGTATAATACATATATATTAGTGCTGTGTCTGGGGAGAGTTATTCTCTTTTTGTGCCTCATTATTTAACACACTCACCGGTAAAGTTTCCACTCATTTACTTATTTATTTATTTATTTATTTATTTTTACCGGTGAGTGTATTAAATTATAAGGCGCCAAAAGAGACTGACTCTCCCCAGACACAGCAATATATGCTTCAACACACAAACTCACATAAAGAATCTTGCAAACCAAATCCAAAAACGCAGTGTATATATATATATATATATTATATATATATATATATATATTAGGGAGAGGGGATGTATATATAGATATATATAGATATATATATATATATACTTTGTGTATTATAAGTAAATAAATGGAGTTGGACGAAGATGTTATTAAAATTCTTTTACTTTCGATATATGTTTCGAAGACAACATGGTTTTATTCCAAAGGAATAAACAGCGTAAAATGCAATCTTCTCATCAGGAGAGAAAGAGAGCCTATCTCAACAACAAGACATTATGACAATTACGATGACTGCCTAAATGATAAACAGAACGTTATTAAGTATTTAAAAAAACCGTTAGTAGATTTGACGTCAAAGGCAGATACTAGGAAGAGAAGGGTTAAAGAAATAATAAGTAGAGAACAAATAAAGAGGGATACGCTGGTTGATAAGATGTTCAAAAGCTTAGAAGTAGATTTCTCTATGGAAGTAAAGTGCAAGTTAAACTAACTGTTCAAACTATAATGACTGGCAAATTCACTTATATGAGCTAAAGGTATGTTTCTGCCAGTGTTTACATTTGTAAGATCGCTCTATAAGTGTGTTAACAAGGTGATTCTTAGAGAAGAGACTCTAGAATTTAATTCTTATATCTTAAACAACACAATACATAATATAAATCATTTACGGAGGAAGGGAGGCAAGCGTTATTTAAGCTCAAATTTTCACTCTAGTGGTTTTTCACCTTTCTTTAAAGATAATATCACTTACAATTTGAATGTTACTAGGAAAAATATCTGGTTTTTAATTCCGTTTGGAAAACAAATTAAATCGAATCTTCCTTTGCTATTCCGTGAAGTGGTTGGTAAGTACTTTCCAAAAAATTATAGATATTATTCGATTATTAACTTTCATATAGTTAGAGTCGCCTTCTCCAACACAAAGAATCTTTCACAAATTATATCTTCTCACAATACCAATCTGCTAAATAAAAGTTCATTTTCTGGGAGTTCCAACATTAATCTTGTTAATTCCAACCCCTCACATAAAAATAATAATAATAATGATAATAATAATAATAATAATAATAATAATAATAATAATAATAATAATAATAATAATAATAATAATAATAATAATAATAGACTGAGCAAATATAAAGATCTTGAAATAGAAATCAGCAAAATGTGGAAGCTGAAGACTAAAACAATACCTGTTGTCATAGGTGCCCTGGGAATGATAGCAAAAGGGGCTGATAGCTACCTAACTCAGATACCAGGAAACCCAAAAATGGCAGAAGTTCAAAAGATAGTGCTCATGGGAACTGCTCATATCCTACGCAAAATACTCTCTATGTAACCTCAAGGTTTAAAACAACCATAATTTTCGGTTTAAAAAAAAAAAAAAAAAAAACTTTTTTTTTTTAGACATTCATTAGTACAACATCCCCACCCCCCAAATATATGGCACACTAGGCATAACAACAACATGAACTTCCAACCCTGTTGTCTCTTGAGGTCTCTGGGTGAGACTTGGAGCCAACTTGTACAAATATAAAGCAAAAGTCAAACATAGAATAATAATAATAATAATAATAATAATAACAAACATAATTTTCGGTTTAAAAAAAATTTTTTTTAGACATTCATTAGTACAACACCAAAAACTCCCCCCTCCAATATATGGCACACTAGGCATAACAACAACATGAACTTCCAACCTGTTGTCTCTTGAGGTCACTGGGTGAGACTTGGAGCCAACTTGTACAAATATAAAGCAAAAGTCAAACATAGAATAATAATAGAATAATAATAACAACAACAACAACAACAACAACAATAATAATAATAATAATAATAATAATAGAATAAAATAATAATAATAATAATAATAATAATAATAATAATAATAATAATAATAATAATAATAATAATAATAATAATAATAATAATAATAATAATAATAATAATAATAATAATAATAATAATAATAATGATAGCAATAAAAACATGGCTTTGATCTCTGAGGACAATCCCAACAGAATAATTTATGTCTAATAATTCTAAGATCAAGAATTCTATATACCAGTGTAAAATTTCTTCCGGTACCGATGTCTATTTCTACATAGGCGCATCCTCTTCCCAGTTATCTAAGAGAATTTCAAATCATTATTCATCATTTAGGGATAGCAGAAAACGCCATAACACAGGGCTAAGTAAATTGGTTTGGCATCTTAAAGACAACAATAAAGATTTTAAGTTAGATTGGTTCATCCTGTCCATATCTTTTCCTTACGATAAGGGCAAGGGATTTTGTAACATTTGCAACTCTGAACTCTTCTATATTCTCTTCTCTAAGAATCACCTTGTTAACACACTTATAGAGCGATCTTACAAATGTAAACACTGGCAGAAACATACATTTAACTCATATAAGTGATTTCGCCAGTCTTCATAGTTTGAACAGTTAGTTTAACTTGCACTTTACTTCAATAGAGAAATCTACTTCTAAGCCTTTGAACATTTTATCAACCAGCGTATCCCTCTTTATTTGTTCTCTACTTATTATTTCTTTTACCCTTCTCTTCCTGGTATCTGCCTTTGACGTCAAATCCACTAACGTTTTTTAAATACTTAATAACGTTCTGTTTATCATTTAGGCAGTCATCGTAATTGTCATAATGTCTTGTTGTTGAGACAGGCTCTCTTTCTTTAACTGATGAGAAGATTGCATTTTACACTGTTTATTCCTTTGGAATAAAACCATGTTGTCTTCGAAACATATGTCGAAAGTAAAAGAATTTTAATAACAACTTCGTGCAACCCCATTTATTTACTTATAAATCACAAAGTACTGCTCATTAACCCGGAGTTTCTACCTTTGAATAGGTCGCTTCCTCTGTGTTACTTGCGTGGATTTTGCTACCCTGGTAGCTGTTTATTGAATTTTCCATGTTAACGGTAAACAAAGGATAATTCATTCATTCATTTAAATATATATAATATATATATATATATATATATATATATATATATATATATATATATATATATATATATATATATATATATATGTATGTATATATATATATACGATATATGTATGTAAATACACACATATATATTCGTGCGTGGCATACAGGAGGTCTATTCAAAAGGAAACCAGACAGCTAAAAACAATAGTTGTTTCATTATTTACGTTTTAATCAGATTTGTGTCCTTGAAAACAGTTCCTTAGACAATCTATAAACCAGTCTGTTAAAGTCTTCTGCAACGTGTTTTCGCGGGCCGTGATCAGATCACGTGGCCGAGGTTCTATGATACTTTTATCAGCTGATATCAGCGGCTCTTCTTTAACTTCGGGAACGAATAAAAGTCTGCGAAAGTAAGACATTTTACATATGCTTTAAGCAATTGCCACCCAATAACACAGCTCACATAACACAAACTCTACATTATTACTATTTGGTACTAAAGCACACAAAATAACTCACACAACACATACAAAACACAACCAGCCAACAGCAAAATGACATAACTCACATTGTTTGTATATTTTGTATAACAAGCAGGCGAACCATTGTTGACAATTGCTTAAAGTATATATATAATGTCTTGTGGAGGCGCAATGGCCCAGTGGTTAGGGCAGCGAACTCGCGGTCGTAGGATCGCGGTTTCGATTCCCAGACCGGGCGTTGTGAGTGTTTATTGAGCGAAAACACCTAAAAGCTCCACAAGGCTCCGGCAGGGGATGGTGGTGATCCCTGCTGTACTCTTTCACCACAACTTTCTCTCACTCTTACTTCCTGTTTCTGTTGTACCTGTATTTCAAGGGGCCGGCCTTGTCACTCTCTGTGTCACGCTGAATATCCCCGAGAACTACGTTAAGGGTACACGTGTCTGTGGAGTGCTCAGCCACTTACACGTTAATTTCACGAGCAGGCTGTTCCGTTGATTCGGATCAACCGGAACCCTCATCGTCGTAACCGACGGAGTGCTTCCATTCCATATATAATGTCTTATCTTATTGGCTAGATAAAAAAGCAATAAAGCAAACTGGAAAAGCGTTGCACATACTTCTACAGAAGTTGGTCCCCAGTTTGTAAGGAGACGAAATTCGACTACAATAAAAGATAACGGCCAAAGACATTTGTAATAATGTGGCTTTTGTCGAAAGTCCTAATGACCTCCGAACATCACAAAACTGTTTCGGAGCCGTGTTTAAGAAGAAAGCCCAAAAAAGCGATTAGAGACGCGTTGCAAGACAGAAAGTCTTGTGGTTTTACGTGTTGGGTAAGAGGCATTTGAAGGATTCTTTCTCAGGGGAGCTAAATATCACAGCAGGATAAAGGGTAGCTGACAATAACAGGGACAGAAACCCTTGGCAAGCCCCAGAAATTGCTGTTTTCAAAGTACCTTCGGTGACAATTCCAAAAAATGAGGGAAAATCATCTCATCTTCAAAGCTGAAGACTAGAAAACTGAGGATCCATTTTCTAGTAGTACTACTATATCCTTTGTTAGCTATGGGGAGAGAATGACGAGAGAAAAAGATTTCTAAGTTGTTGGGGATAAGAGGAAAAAAACAGAAACAACACAGATGAAGAAAAATCACTCAAACCGAAGACAAGCAAGACCCATACCTCCTCCCAGTAAGTCATGAAATTTACTGTTAACGAAAGCCGTTTGATCGTCCGAACTACTTGAAGGAAGATGGTGGTGCAACTTTCTACTTCAGTAAGAAATAGGGTTATATTTTGTAAATCACTTAAATGACTGTCTGCTGGTGAAAACAAGCCAAAACTCTGTTAAGAACTACATGTGAACGACTTAGAGGACATGACAGGACTCGTGTTTAGTCCAACACAGAGACTATTCACGAGCACTTTCGGAAGTTCCAAGTTTGGGACATTTAAGTCTTCTTCTTCTTCTTCTTCTTCTTCTTCTTCTTCTTCTTCTTCTTCTTCTTCTTCTTCTTCTTCTTCTTCTTCTTCTTCTTCTTCTTCTTCTTCTTCTCCTTCTTTTTCTAAATATAGAGTAACTCTATAGCACATATTTACTAGCCAGTACACTCAGCTTAGCGTATCAATAATTAATTAATCCAGCTGCCAGCAAGTCGTTCTTTATGCAAATCAGATTTTTCTAAAAACAAATTTTGACATTTCGTCACACACAAAACTCATTGCATCAATGATTAATTCATTGAACCAACAGCAAGTAAAACACTGTTTATACGAATCGAATTTTCCTATTTAGTGAAGTTTTTAATTGTTATGGTTATGTATGCAATCACTCCGTGGGTAGATAACAAGCAGCTATGTGGTCTCTGAAGAATTGTCCAAATTAGAACCGAAACCGGTACGGCCAATTCCCTATTTTTCTGTCCACGAAGAAAATGTCTGTTTATGTTTGTCCCGGCAGCGATGGCTGAAAGTTGTTCTTAATACAGAGTGTGCTTAATAGGAATCTATATTTCTCAAAAGACGCTGCTTAGCACATCAATAAATAATACAAAGGGTACGATATTTTGTATCTCGTGCGCGTGTATGCGTATAACATTACAAAGTTTTGTCTGGCTGATAATGCTATCAGCAGTTTTAAATATTTATCAAATAATAATAATAAGGTTTTTCTCCAATAATAATTATTTCAATAATAACTTGGGAATTTATTGCATGTGATGTTTCAATTTAATTTTAAACATCATATTAATACTCACACATAGTAGTAATAAGTTTAGAAGTATTTAAACTTTGTTGACTTTCATTTGTAAAATATGCTTTGTTAAAAACGACAATAGAAAACATACAAAATTTACAATTTACCTTTATTTTTGCAGTCATTTTTATTGTGTGATTTCACTGCAAAACTCAGTGCATTTAAGTGCTTAGGGGACGTGCAATGTTTCGCTTTGTTTTCATATTTTCTAGTCTACTTAAAGAATTCTATATATGCGTGCTGTGCCTTGTAGTGCTATTTTCTGTATGCTGTGTGTGTATAAGTCCGTCGTGGGGCTGTTAAATATTTGTCTGCTTCACTTTTTTTATCAATTCCATCGGCACTTGTGTTATTTTCAGTTTTCAATCCCTAAATTCTGATTATTTCTATTTTCAGACGTTAATATTTGCAGAGATTCTCCATGTCGTTCAAATGTGTGTTGTCGTCTATTAACATTAATTCAATGAGGAGAAAAATATTTCCTCTTATGGTGAGCTTTAGTGAAAAACAGCTGGTTGATTTTTATGATGTCTTTGTATCAGCTAACATGTCCCTAAGTATAGGGACTTTAACTTTCTCTGAGACCTTATGTGGCCTCATCTTGTGCTACCTTTCCTCTTTGGGTATTCAATAATGTTAGCATAGTTTCCAGTAAATGAAAACTACAAATGTGACACGTTTGTATACACATATACAAACTTGTTACCAGTTCAAATATGCTTGAGATATATTCGAACCCGAAGGAAGGCTACTGACTGCATTTTGTGATGGGAAGAATTTCTTGATGTAGACAAATAGGTGGAAATACACTAAGTCAGTTCACAACATCCCCTGACAAGACTGTTGGATGCGTGCATTTCAGAGTTGTTATCTCCTCTTCAGCAGCAGAGGTCAGGAAGGCAGATGCTGCAAACTGACATGAGAGGCAGGTCCTGCTTATGATATTTCCTCAGCGTTCAATGACTGGTTGCGCTATAAATAGCATTCAGGGTGACAGTGCTAAGCAGTGATGTGTATATAAATACAAACTTGTTACCACTATATACACATATATACTATGCAACATGTTGTAGAAAGATACCTTTGTGCCTCAAGTAGACTTATCCCTCTCTGAAATTTGTGCTAAAATTTGAAGCTGCTGCTGCTGCTGCTGCTGTTGCTGTTGCTGTTGTTGTTGTTGTTGTTGTTGTTGTTGTTGTTGTTGTTGTTGTTGTTGTTGTTGTTGTTGTTGCTGTTGTTGCTGCTGTTGTTGTTGTCCTTATTATTAAGTCGGCGAGCTGGCAGAATCGTTAGCATGCCGGACAAAATGCTTGGCGGCATTTCGTCCGTCTTTACGTTCTGAGTTCAAATTCCACCGTGGTCGACTTTACCTTTTCATCCTTTCCGCGTTGGTGAAACAAGTACCAGTTAATCACTGGGTTTGATGTCATCAACTTACACCCGCCCCCAAAATTCCTGATAAACCGTTATTATCATCTTGTATAACACAGCAACTTCGATGGACAATGTAACATCTTTTCAGTTGTCCACAACTGATGGAATAAGGTAACATTTCTCATCCAGATTCCAAGAATTATGCAGAAGATTCGTTCCAAGCAACAGTTGTTTTTTGGTGATGGCTGTAACCCTAACATGGCCGCAGCCTGATCACTGAACCCAGTCAACGAATAAAGAATAATTCTTTACCATAAAAAATTCTTTTGCTGTTGACGTTGAATTTGTTATATTTTTTTTACTTAGTTATTGACAAAAATGTTTGATGTTTGTTTTGTTCAGTCAAAAGTTATTGGCTTTCATAATGGTAAATTCTTTGAGAATTAACGAGGATCTTGTGTTTTAGACGTTCTTTGATATCGGATGCTTATTCTTTGTCGTTTATATATATATATATATATAATATATATATATATAATATATATATATATATATAGAATATATATATATATATATATATATATATACATATATATAATTACATATATATATATATATATATATATTCCTGTATTATTTGTATCTCTTCCATTTTTCCACTTGCGTCTTTTCGTTGTTGATTTCATTTGGGATTAAGAGATTTCTTTCTCTCTCCCTCTCTCTGTCTCTCACTCTCTCTCTCTCTCTCTCTCTCTCTCTATATATATATATATATATATATATATATTATAATTATATATAATATATATATATATTATATATATATAACTATATATATCTCAGTTTTCCATTTTGTTGACTTCGGTTAAGTTGTTCCAATATGAGTAGACTTTTAAGAATTAGCCACTTTCCTTTGTGAATACTCTGGCTATAGCACAGATTACTCGCTTTATCCTGTCAATATCGATGCTACCATCTGCTTCCTGTTCGTTTCCAATTGACGAAGTTTTGTTGTTTTCCTTTTTTTTATTTCTATTTCTTAATTGTTGTTGAAATCTTATCGTCAAGTTTATCAGATCGATTTCAATTCTTTCGATGATTGGCGTATTCAAACTTACCAGATTTAGAATTTTCTACTGTTAGATCTTTCAGATATTTACTTTCATTCATATTTTTCTTGATAGCGTTCTTGTTTCGCCTTTCATTGGTCAATATTCCCTAAGCTTACCAGAGTTTGATTTTGCTGAGTTTTTATTATTTATTTTGTTTCTTTTGCTTCTTTTCTTTTCTGTTTTTTTTTTTGTTTTGTTTTGCTGCTCAGTGTTTATAACCTGAATGTTGTTTGTATTGTTGTTGCTAACCTTTAAGTTCCTTGTTTGTGTTTTCGCTGTGTATCATATAATCTTGTGTGAAGATGCATGGCCTGGTGATTAAGGTCATGCATCTCTCACGATTGCTGTGTCGTGGGTTCGATTCCCGAACCGGACAACGAGTTGTGTTTTTGGGCAAAACACTTCAATTCTCGTTGCTCCAGTCCAGTCAGCCGTAAATGGGGAACCCTGATGTGGAATAGTCTTCCGATCGGGGGGAATTTTGGCCTGCTCGCCTAGCTAGCAGGATGGCTTCATTCGAAGGTTAAAACGATGCGAAGCGCATTGTGACCGGCGACGTGTAACAACATCCGATAGTCTGGGTGATACCGTGACACCGTGATTATCTAATCTTAGGAATGGTTGT
>NC_043006.1:32105984-32125984 GCF_006345805.1 Octopus sinensis | reverse complement strand
AGTAGATGGTAGTATGTGCTATGGCTCCTTATCAGGAATTGCTTAGTTTCTGTAAAATTTATTTGGGAGCCGACTTTGTTCATTTGTTTCAATATTCTTTAATGAAGAGGTTATGTTCCTAGATTACTCCAGGATAGCCTTCCTGTCTCCCGCGTAGTAACTCAGGAAAATAATTCTTCGTGCAAAGCCAACAGCTCTACCTGTTACTCAAGAGAATCCGTTGTCTTTGTCATTCAAAATAAAAATGGTCATTCGTTCAAGATGACTCCAATGAGGTCTGTAAGTGCCTGGCCTTTTGTCAACAACAAAATCCTTTTCGCAAGATGGCAGCGGTTCGCAGTGTCCAGCGTAGCAGCTCAATAAAGACGGTTCCTGATATAAGCCTTTTCTTGAGATTCATTCTCAATATGTCAGGTGAGATGCAGAGGTTAGCTTGTTGTTATAGATTTACCAGGTAACAATTCGGATGATTGAAAGACGGTGGCTGGTAAAGCAACAGGAATCAAACTCGTTAAACATCAGGTAAATGATGTGGCTTTTAATAACTTGAAAATCGGAACCGAATTCCAGTTTCGATTGGCCAAGAACTTAACTCTTGCTCATTGGAGTTTACTTGGATACAAGACGCTGCCATTGCTTTCTTACTTTGATGTGAATGTCACAAGTTTATACAGATGTCTTAGAATCGTTGTTTCATAGAATACGAAATGACGAAAGACGAGGTAAACACTGGTAGTGTTTACGCTAACGATATAAAGAAACACAACTAAATAATCAGTGTGTAGGTTTCTAATTTCCTAAGCTCAAAGTCTGCTTTCACAGAAGTGTTTTGGTTTTGGTTTTTGTGTGTTCTTTGTTGTTGTCATTTTTTGTGATGTACGCAATTAGAACCATATCATAGTTTATCACCAATATCTGGGTGTATATTAATGAGCAAAAACAAAACAAAACTTGCTATAGAGAAGTCACAACGTTATTTCTGCACATTTCAAAAACACTTCTGAGTTATAGAAAGCAATAAAACAGTATAATGAAGAAAGGAGGAAAAAAGTGAATAGAAAATGTGAGATGGAAAGAGAAGAGAGAGAAGAGAGAGAGGGGGAGGGGGAAGAGAGAGAAGCTCATAAAAATAGTAAGAGATAACAGATATATAGATTCAAAGAAACAGAAAGCTTTCGAAGCACAGATAAAATGAAGGAATGTATGAGAGAGAGGAAAGCAAAGAGAAAGAGAGAGAAATGGTAAATATTATGTAATGGAACAGTAATATAGTCGTCCGTTTCCGGATGACCGAATGAATGATCGTGTTTATGGAAATGTTGCATCTGTGATTATCTTTATTTATTGCAAGAATTATTTAACGCCTTCAGGATATTCGTGGTCGATATAAACAGAAAGATATTCTGCTGTAAGACAATGATTTCTATGTAAGTTAAACTGCCTAGTTCGGCGCCTGGCCTTGCAGAGCTTAAACACAGCCAAGATTGTATTTTCTCCTTCATCCCTCTTAGAGTATAATTTCCAGCAATATAAAGCTATTGATACGATCTCTTCACAAAGAAATATGAAAGTCAAAAGAAATAATTCTGTGAAAATTATGAGTCCATAGGCGCAGGAGTGGCTGTGTGGTAAGAAGCTTGCTTCCCAACTACATGGTTCCGGGTTCAGTCTCGGGCAAGTGTCTTCTGCTATAGCCTCCGGCCGACCAAAGCCTTGTGAGTGGATTTGGGAGACGGAAACTGAAATTTTTAATATTTTATGATTAATATAGAAGCATAAACAACTTATTGCAGATAAATTTTAACAGCAAAATCTTACATGGACCCCCTCCCCTGCCCCCCAGAGACAATATGGACCCCCAAGAGTCATGTGGCCCCGGTTGGGAACATCTGGTCTCAGTAAAAGGGGTTTCTGTTTAAATCGTACAAAGATAAATTTTATTGTTGAATTTGCTGAACAACGGACCAACCTGATCAAGCAAACCTATGATTGGAAATGTTCTCTTACCATCCTGTTTTACTCTGACTTTTTTTAAATACGTCTAATCATTATTATTTTTATAAACCTCTCTCTCTCCCTTTCTCTCTCTCCCTTTCTCTATATCCCTTTCTCTCTCTCCCTTTCTCTCTCTCTCTCTCTCTCTCTCTCTCTCTTGCTCTCTTGCTCTCTTTCTCTCTGTATCTCAGGCTATTGTATTTCTCTCAGTTACACCAGACGGCATCATCCATTGTATCCTTTTCTTTTCAAAGTCAATGGAACAGGATTTAGCTATTTATTCCAGCAGCTGGAACGGCCACGGCGAGATATTCTTGTTGGATGCTTGCAGTATTTTGTTACATTAATTTATGTCCTAAATTCAAATTTGGCCGTAATCTACTTTGCTTTATCCATTTCAATGTATTTGAAGGTTTGTGCTTAATTTAGTGACCCTAATTTTAGCCACCGTACAGTGTGCTTGAACCCATTCCCCTGAAGACGTGCAGGTACACAGCTGTTGTTGGATCATATTAATACAATAATGTGTATAATATATGTAACATTCAGCAACTAACAGACGATGCTAATGCAGAGAAACAATTGTAGTGATTTGGATTAAAGTTTGTTCATTCTATCTTCTTGTATTAAAATTTTTTGGAATTCTTCGGATATTAACAGTTTTCCACATGTATATCCAGTAAAAGAGGAATTCCTGCTGTATGATATCATTTGATAGCCGATAAGTATATAAGGAAAATGAGACAAGGTACAAAATGCTGAAATAATTTTATCATGAAAAACATTTTAGTACCGGTTTCAGTCTTTGCGACTTTTTCAATTTGGAGTAAAGCATGAAAAACAATTAAATTGTGGAAAAATTAAATTAAATGTTTTTTTTTAAATATTTCCATAGTTTCCAAATGCAAGGAACATTTTCTTTTTCTCTGTCTATCTGTCTGTCTCTCTGTTTTTTACTCCTGTGAAGGCTTGGTAGCAGGTAGGAGGTAGTAGAAGTTCTAAAAGAATATTTGATATGAGTTCTTGGTTTTGATTGTTTATGCAGCAGTAGTAGCCGAGGAAGGAGGTGGCAAAGAAGAAGAAGGAGGAGGAGGAGGGGGAGAAGAAGAACAAGAAGAACAAGAACAAGAACAAGAACAAGAAGAAAAAGAAGAAGAAGAAGAAGAAAAGAAGAAGAAGAAGAACAACAACAACAACAACAACAACAAGTTCTTCTTCACCGTCTCCTTCCTCGGCTACTACTGCTGCTTAAACAATCAAAACCAAGAATTCATATCAAATATTCTTTTAGGACTGCTACTACCTACTACCTGCTACCAAGCCTTCACAAGAGTAAAAAAGAGAGACAGACAGACAGAGACGGGAAAAGTAAACGTCTCTTGTATTTTAAAAACTATGGAACTATTTTTAAAAAACATTTCATTTAATTTTTTCACAATTTAATTGTTTTTCATGCTTTACTCAAAGTTGAAAAAGTCGCAAAGACTGAAACCAGTACTAAAATGTTCTTCATGATAAAATTATTTCAGCATTTTCTACTTTGTCTGATTTTCCTTATACATATCAACTCCATTGTTCATTTTCAACCTGCTACATATATGTGTGCGTGCATGTGTGTGTACACACATATATATATATAAATATATATATATATATTATATATATATAATATATATATATATATATATATATATTGGGTACATATACACATTGACGCATATATATTTACACGTAGATACGTACACATCCTTCAGTATCACACACACATACAAGAATCCATTCCATCTTTAATTTTCTTACTGTTAGCACCTCAAACGTAAGATTTCTTCCCTGAAGATAGAAGCTCGTCTCATCCCTTCCGATGATGGAATCAGTTTACAATCATTATTCTGGACCACCGAGCCCCCAGAAACAGCTGTTGGATTTGTAACACTTTTCTTCACCCTTTTAATCCTTGATATTATTTTCTGTTCGGTTTAAGTCGGACCTTTTGATATCTAAGCATATATACATTTTTTTTGTATTTAATGTATTAAATATTCTTTGTGTATCGACCTGCCTAATTTGCTTGTCCTTACATTTACCCCTCGACCCGTTCATTTGTAAACCTCTTGAGCACAACTTGGTGTATTCTATACGGAGAATATCCGATTCTCATCTACGAACTATATATGAATACATATAAATAAACCCTTTCTGACCTGCATGCGTCCTTACACAAGCATAAATCCACATCCATGCGTGTATATATGTACTTTTATATCTTTTTTGCGTAATTGTTTAGCACTGGACGAATCAGTGTTTACCTCCCTTTGTCCCTGGTTAGACAACAACAAGAAAAGAAAGCAAGATAAAACGATTTAAGCAGTATTCTATTATTTCCGTAGAGAAATGCAGACTTTTTATATCTGTAGATAAAGAAAAAGAGATCCATTATTTGTGAGTAATTTACGATCATTCTGCGGGGAGAGGGGGAGGGGAGGGGGCGACGCTATACCAATTAGTTGTAAAGAAATTTGCGACAGACTAAATGTCCATCAGTGTTCTACAGCAGGGAGGAGATGCAGGCTATCCTGGGTCAACTTCCCATTGGATTTGCAGCCTTCACACCGGAAATTACAATGCATCAATCCTTGTTTATCACGGCTGTTTGGTTCCAAACAGAACACCACATTAAAAGAATCAGCTTATACGGATTTCATATAATGAAATGTAACGAGATATAATGAATATAAATGGAAAATAGAACACATGGGTGGGAAGGTTTCGTTCCGAGAGCTCCAGTTGTTTTGAGCATTGTAAATGGTTACTGGGGAGCGATTTTGCAGTTCAAGCAGAACCTTATCATAGATCAATTCGTGATAAGCATAACACAGTTCACAATTGATTGTGCCGTGTTATACCGGATCAGTGATGAATGAATCAGTGTTAATCGATGGTAGATGCACAAGAAAATGCGCTCCCTATTGTGGATATGAAGTCTCATCGTGCACAACCCTTTCCTGCGGTGGGAATCAAGTATTTTGTAATTCGGGGATGGCCGAGGTATCTCAGGCGTCTGTGATAATGAGATATCACCACTTTCGTGGCTGCCCGACTCGTATGGGCACAGATTCGGTGTAAGATAGACGCCATGATTCTTCAGTCATCTGCGCAGCCGCGCCCTTCGTCTCTGCTCCTCTTTCAAAATACAGTCATCAAAGAATCACACATACACATGCACACAGTCACACACACACACACACACACACATACACACACACACACTAACACACACACAAACACACACAGTCACACGCACACGCGCACACACAGTCACACACACACATGTGTATGTGTGTGCGCATGCGCACCTGTGAATGTACTCTTGCAAGAGTAACTATAAAGACTGACGAAACATGGTCGAATGGTTAGGAATTTTGCTTCGCAATTTCAGGACCCTTGGTTCGATCCCACAGCGTGGTTATAAGATAAGTGTCTTTCGCAGAAACTTCAGATCGATTCAAGCCTTCTGAATGAAACTGGATAGATGAAAACTGTATGGAATCTCTGTAATTCAAAAGCTATGTTATATACCGTGTCCCGCTGATTGTTTCTTCATATGACTACGTTAAGGATACACATGTCTATGGAATGCTCAACCATTATTTCAACGCGCAATGAGGTAATTCAGTTGATCAAACATCTACTCATCATTGAACCCGACGAAGAATCGAATAAATTTCTGCGGAAGCGTGCCTACGTGATAAGAAGCTTGCTTCCCAACCACATGGTTCCAGGTTCAGTCTCGCTGTGTGGCACCTTGGGCAAGTGTCTTCTACTATAGCCTCGAGCCGACCAAAGCCTTATAAGTAGATTTGGTAGACAGAAACTGAAAGAAGCCCGTCGTATACGTGTGTGTGTTTGTCCCGTACCACTGCTTGGCAACCGGTGTTGCTGTGTTTACGATCCCATAACTTAGCGGTTCAGCAAAAGAAACCGATAGAACAAGTGCCAGGCTTTAAACTAAAATAAGTGGTAGAACCCATTCATTCGACTAAAAATTCTTCAAGGTTGTGCCCCAGCATGACCGAAGTCTAATGACTGAAACCAATAACAGATACACCGATAAACGAAATAGAAAATAGTTTCAGATATGGAAGACGCGGTAATTCACATAAAACACTGAATGGAGAAAAGAAAGAAGAAGAAGGGGGAAAAAAGCATTGATTGATGTAGAAAAGTTTGAAACTTCAAAACTTAATGACATTTTGCAATCGGTAACAAAACACACCTCGTCGAGTATTTGATGGAGATATATCTTTAAAAAAAAAGATCTACCAGGAGTAAACATGAAATTATTTAGAATCGTATTTCCTAAAAGATGTTAGCGTGAAAAACTGATGGAATTCGACATTAATAAGTAGCGTATAAAACGACGTCGATTAAAAACATTTGTTAATCACATTAAAACTGGTTCCTTCTAGCATTTTTGGTGGTTTGTTTATTTGTTTCTTTGTCTGTTTGTTTGTTTGTTTCCTCAATTCGTTTTTTAATCTTCTGACATCGGAAACTTTTCTATTGATTAAATTTGTTACTAACTTTGACCACTTCGGAATATTTCTCGGGGGGAAAAAAGAACACGTTTCTTGGTATATTATTTGTTTTTCTGTATTATTCACTTTTCCTTCTTTTTCTTTTTCTTTTTCTCCTTTTTTTTTATCTTTTTATTCATGTTGATTAATACAGCATACAATGTGTCGCCACTTGCACAAATATCCACTGAAACACAACAGTCCATCACCGCTATCACTGATGCAGACGATTCTACGCCTCGCTTTCACTCGCCTTCCACGTCGTATCATTTCGAATTAAATATATCAATACGGCCTGTTCCTCTCCTAATCTTCAATTCTCTATACGCATTGTATTTAACAATAAGCATACGGAGTAAAGATGTGTTGCATATGTGTAAGCATGTGTGACTGTGCATGTGTGTGTGCGCGCGTGTGTGTGTGTGTGTGTGTGTGTGTGTGTGTGTGTGTGTGTGTGTGGTGTGTGTGTGTGTGTGTGTGTGTGTGTGTTACCGTTCCTTTTAGGTAAGATCAACAGAAAAGTACTCCATCCAATGGTAAATAAATATAACTTAATGCACACAGTATAAAGGTAAGAGCTGCAAATAGTTTCCTGCTGCAAAGGCACGTGTCTTCACAGCAAGAAAGTATTTGTAGCTCTAATCTTTATACTGTGTACATTAAAAGATATATGTGTGTGTATACATGTACATATATATAGATAGATTTACATATATATATATATATATATATATATATATATATATATATATATTATATATATTATATATATATATAATATATATACATATATATACATATATATACATATATATACATATATATACATATATACACACATATACATGTATATACGTATATACAGATATATTCATATATATGTATAGACACACACATACACGTATATATAAATCTCTTTTATGTCGAGTTATAAGTAAAATTTTACATTTAACTGAAGGAGTGGTGACAGTGACTTCGAAGTCCATTGTCACCACTCTACTTGTAAAAGTATAATATGTATACATGGTTGTATGTACGCCATATTGTGTACTTCATTTGGTCAACACACACAACCAATCTCTTCCCAATTGCTTAACAGAACTCAAAGAATTTGGATCACTTTAATACTTGATATATGTGTGCGTGCGTGTGCGTGTGTGTGCATCCGTGTGCATGTGTGTGCGTGTGTGTGCGTGTGTGTATGTATGAATGAATGAATATATTTACTACGCTCTAACAATAAACCGATATTTAAATGCGTGTTTGTGATGTGGGATAGTGATTTTCTGTACAGTTTTTCGTCCACCAAATTCCTATTCTGGGTCACGGTACCATGAAAGTATCTCATCTCCTTGATCAATCCTTTAGTGGATTGGCAGGGATTTTAGTGAATGAACTCGTCCAATCGATCGTCATTGAACCGAACATGTTACCCGAAGCGTGGAGAATCTGTGAGGTCGAATTTTCCCACCTTGAAGTATGAAAACTGTTTTCTTTCAGCAATGGTGCCTTCTTCGTACACTGTAACAAATGTCTCAAACGGCTTTGGCAGCTCTGGAGCCCCGACTGAAAGCGAAGAGAAGCAGATGTTGAAAATGCTCATTCATTTATTTATCTATCTTTTTATCTACTTGACATTTCATCGTCGTATAACCGGCGGAGGTTGTGCTGAAGGTGATCCTAAACAATCACTTCCTAAACAGCACAGTCTTGCCAGCAATGCTACATGCATGTGAGACTTGGGCCTTGACGAAGAGAGAACATCTGCTTACGGCGCAGAGAGCCATGGAAAGGTCGATGTTGGGTATCTCACTTAGGGATCACACCCGGAACAAGGAGATCAGGAATAGAACTAGAATGAAGGACGTCGTCGCGGAATACCACTGCACAGAGCTCCGATGGACCGGTCAGGTAGCTAGGGTCACAGACCGTCGGTGGACCCGTGCAGTTGCCGAGTGGTAATCGCACGAGCGGAAGAAACCACTCGGAAGACCTCCAACGAGGTGGGGAAACTATTTAAGAAAAATGTTTGGAACAACGTGGAGGAGAATGGCGCAAATACGAGAGGAATGGAGTGAATGCTGTGACCAGCGGAGCTGACTCGGTTCCAGATAGCCTGGCTAATCCAGGTGATCCAGGTGATGCCTGAAATGCAAGTTTATTCAGATCGATAAGCAAAAGTAGCAGAAGAACAGATCTATAAAATCCCCATAAAACACTATGATAAAAATATTTCTTGTGAAATTTCAAATAACAGCGGAAAGAAACGAACGGAATTATCTGACAGCCCAGGAATATTGTATTCACATTTAGGGTAATGAGATGGCGGAATCGTTAGCACGCCGGATGATATGCTTAGTGGCATTTCGTCCGTCATTATGTTCTGAGTTCAAATTCCCCTGAGGTCGTCTTAGCTTTTCAACCTTTCGGAGTCGATAAAATAAGTACCAGTCGATGTAATTGATTTATCCCCCTCTCTCGAGATTGCTGACCTTGCGCCACCAACATTTCAAACCAATGTCAAACACGCATTTATAAACAAACACACAAGTACACACGCACTTGTGTGTGTGTGTGCGTGTCTGTGTGTCTGTGTGTGTGTGTGTTTGATTGATTACACTCCTGTATAACGTTTCTTTCCTTCCTTTCTCTTATTACCTCCCTTCATTTACATACCTCTCCCTTTTTCTGGGCGCTTTCATATACCAAAAAGCACTTCCTGTTCGTCCCTTCCCCTCCTCCTCCTCTTCCTCCTTTAACGGAAAGCGTGATGGATTTCTTACGTTTAAGTTACTTCGATATTAATATATTGATTGTGAAACGAACCAACAGTGTTTAACATAAATAAATCAACAGGAATTCGCACATATCGAAATGAAATATACATGTATACATTAATACATACATGCGTATATATATATACATACATACATACATAAATACATACATACATACATACATTCATACATACATACGTACATGCGTATATATATATATATATATATATATATATTATATATATATATATATATATATATATATATATATACATATTA
This sequence comes from Octopus sinensis, assembly GCF_006345805.1. Classification (NCBI taxonomy): domain Eukaryota; kingdom Metazoa; phylum Mollusca; class Cephalopoda; order Octopoda; family Octopodidae; genus Octopus; species Octopus sinensis. The sequence continues at coordinate 32,116,359 of NC_043006.1, read as the reverse complement.
TGCATATATCTATACATATATATACATATATATATGTATACAGATACATATATATATGTGTGTGTGTGTATGCATATTATGTATGCAAGAATGTAAGTATACTCAAGCACACAAAAATGCATGTATATATACATAGACACATATATATATATATATATATATATATAGGGACGGAGGGACGGAGGGACGGAGGGACGGAGGGTGGGACGGAGGGTGGGAGGTAGGTAGGTACGTAGGTACGTACATACATACATACATACATACATACATACATACATACATACATACATACATACATTATTCTTAATTTCTGATGACCTTCAACGGTCATTTTTTTTTTGCTGGAAACCATTCTTGGCGATTAATTCTATGGAAGCCACCATTTTCCTTGTTATAGCGTTCCCAAGTTTCCAATCCAATGACCATAAACTTAAAATTAATTAATTTACTATTTAATGGCACCATGTCACACAATTCTAGTCATTTATTTCTCTCTTGCATGCCCCCATCTGTCTTAAATAGATTTTGAGTGAAGAATTGCTTTGGTTGCAATCTGCATTTCAGATTCCTTATATAGCCAGGGGAAGACGGCGTGCTGGCAGAATTGTTACCGAGTCGGACAAAATGCTCAGCGGCATTTCTTCCGACTTTACGTTCTGAATTCAAATTCCACCGAATTAGACTTCGCCTTTAATATCTTTCAGGGGTCGATAAACTAAATACAAATGGAGCATCGTGGTCGATCTAAACGATCTCCCCTCCACACAAAACTGATGGCCCCGAGTCAGACTTAGAACTGATAATATAACTAGCGAACTGGGATAAAATATATGGTTCAGTTCGCTTATAAAAGCGAAATTCTGTCTGTCCGTGTGGGTCCCCTGTATCTCAATATACATTTGTTCTACTTAGATATATTATACCTTTTTGGAATCAGGATGATCCCGGAATTAAAAATCTGCCCTTCATTTGGTTCTTGAACATCCAGCATTGAGATCTCATGTAAAAGCATTTGGGTTGCTATTTCTAACAGGTAAAGCTTGACTGATTCATGCCATCTTGGCTGACGTTTATCAGATGATGTCAGGGGTGAAGGAGAAGATAAATGACATTCGCTCCGTTAATTTTATGTCGAGATAAGAACTTTGGAACATATTGGCCAACAATTGGAACTGGAACAACAGATTGATTGCATTACAGAATTAATTCTCGTCAATCCTTCACCTCTGATCAAACACCACCAGGGATTATAGAAATTATAGACGCATTATAATCATGCTAATGCGGTCTCTTTAATTATGAGCCGTAGGCCCAATTAGCCCTCCATAGGAGCTGACTTAAAAGTCTGCGCGGAGTGAGGCTTTTAAGCTGGTGTTAAATAAGTGAAGGCACATAGCTTAACGGTTAGGGTGTTCGGCCCACGATCATAAGGGTGTGAGTTCGATTCCTGGAGGTGAGTTGTGTCCTTGAGCAAGACACTTGATTTCACATTATTCTAGTCCACTCAGCTGGCAAAAATGTACGTCTAATTCAAAAGACCATCCTTGTCGCACTCTGTGCCACGCTGAATCTCCCTGAGAACTACATTAAATGTACGCGTGTGTGTGGAGCGCTCAGCCACTTGCACGTCTGTTTCATGAGAAAGCTATTCCGTTGATTGGATCAAATGGAACCCTCATCATCGTAACCGACAGACTCCCATTTATCCTCTCACTCATCCTTCTTTCACTCAATAATTCCTGCTTCATACTTTAACTCGTGATATTGTCCTCACGTTGAATACTTGAATTATGTTTAGATTTTAGAATCTTCTCCATTTGGCGAAAGTATTCTTAACTGAGAGATTCCATCATTTCTACACTTTTGATTTTGTTGAATTTCCTGTAATGTCAAATATTTATATGTTTCTTCTACATTTAATGATTTTATGTTGATTATCATTATGTTGAGCTATTCAAGGGCCTTTTATGGGGTTTTCCGCCCTGCTTTATGTCTATCACTGCACATCTTTCGAATCTAAAAGTCATTGCGATGTCATTATTAAATATCCAAAGTTTGTGCAGAAACGCAAGCACAAGACCACCCTGCTCGGCAAAGCTGCACCAACTTAGGTTCCACCTCCTACAAACAGAACAGGATTGCAGGGGCCCATAGAAAATACGAACTGCGCAAGTCCAGAGCCAACTGCTCGCCTTTAGTCCCAACAGACCATCAGTGTCCGACCTGCGGCAGAGCCTTCCAAGCGTGCATCAAACTAATAGGTCGCAGCTGGACATACCCTGCTCCGTCTTCTTCTTCCATGTGATGTCTTTGATCATCGTCGACAACGACGGACGAACCAATAACAGTTTCTACTAAGGAGTTCTTTATGTTGCCGTAAACTTTAAATTATCTATAAATAAGAGATTATTGATATTATTAATACTATCATCATCATCATCATCATCTTCATCATCATCATCATCATCATCATCATCATCATCATCATCATCATCATAATTATCATCATCGTCGTCGTCATCATCATCATCATGCGAAAACTGTGTTATACTCAGCAGAGGTGTTATCCTGAGATTTGACAACAAAAAGTCTTCTCTAATTTCAGGAATTTCTCTTGCAATTCTTGGAAAACACGTGACACTTTTCTGCAGGTCGACAATACGAGTCTCAATTCCAATATTCTTCAGCTTCTTCGGTTGCAGTTCGAGTGACGTGCTGAGTATATCAATCACCACAGGAACAATTTCTGCCAGTGTCTTCTACGACAATCTTTTCATTTCTCTCTCTCTAGAGCCTGACATATTTCGATTTATCTCAGATTCTTTGATATTTTTCTTTCCAATATAAAAGGACAACGAAGTCTTTGTTCTTTCTGTCCTCCTCCATGATATCTGACCCCTTTACTTCAATACTATCATCGTTCTCTCCGGAGAAATTTCATCAAATATTATGAATCACTCACCAATGACAGCCTCTAGCTCGTGTTCATATCAATTTTTACTCACTTCAGATCTACAAACTCAGTTAGCCTCTCAGTTTACTAATACAATCATATTTGCGTTTATGCTCTTCTAATGCTAGCTTTCTGCATAAAATTGTTAACACAAGTATTTTTGCTGTTTTTATTCTTATTGTTATCGTCATCATCATCATCATCATTAACCTCCGCCTTAGCGAAGGCGGGGATATTGTTTTCAGTCGTGTTTGTCCGTGAACAAGATATCTCAAGAACCGCTGGATGGATTCGGATGAAATTTTCAGAAATGTTTGGCCTCATAACTAGCACGAACTGATTAGATTTTGGGATCGATCCGGTACCGGACAAAGATTTTGGATTACTTTTCCGATTTTTAACTTAATTTTTGAGAACGGTCGGATTCATTTTTGGTATTTTCGTTTTGTGAGAGCAATCGAGTTTATTTCAGATATTCTCATTTAAAAAATCATCTCTAGCTAATTGTTGAGAGGACGTTGGCGTTGCCTTGGCGTAGGTTCGCGCTCTCTGAGTGTTCTTGTTATTATTATCAACATCATCATCATCATCATCATCACATCATCATCATCATCATCAATCATCATCATCATCATCATCATAATTATCATCATCGTCGTCGTCATCATCATCATCATGCGAAAACTGTGTTATACTCAGCAGAGGTGTTATCCTGAGATTTGACAACAAAAAGTCTTCTCTAATTTCAGGAATTTCTCTTGCAATTCTTGGAAAACACGTGACACTTTTCTGCAGGTCGACAATACGAGTCTCAATTCCAATATTCTTCAGCTTCTTCGGTTGCAGTTCGAGTGACGTGCTGAGTATATCAATCACCACAGGAACAATTTCTGCCAGTGTCTTCTACGACAATCTTTTCATTTCTCTCTCTCTAGAGCCTGACATATTTCGATTTATCTCAGATTCTTTGATATTTTTCTTTCCAATATAAAAGGACAACGAAGTCTTTGTTCTTTCTGTCCTCCTCCATGATATCTGACCCCTTTACTTCAATACTATCATCGTTCTCTCCGGAGAAATTTCATCAAATATTATGAATCACTCACCAATGACAGCCTCTAGCTCGTGTTCATATCAATTTTTACTCACTTCGATCTACAAACTCAGTTAGCCTCTCAGTTTACTAATACAATCATATTTGCGTTTATGCTCTTCTAATGCTAGCTTTCTGCATAAAATTGTTAACACAAGTATTTTTGCTGTTTTTATTCTTATTGTTATCGTCATCATCATCATCATTAACCTCCGCCTTAGCGAAGGCGGGGATATTGTTTTCAGTCGTGTTTGTCCGTAAACAAGATATCTCAAGAACCGCTGGATGGATTCGGATGAAATTTTCAGAAATGTTTGGCCTCATAACTAGCACGAACTGATTAGATTTTGGGATCGATCCGGTACCGGACAAAGATTTTGGATTACTTTTCCGATTTTTTAACTTAATTTTTGAGAACGGTCGGATTCATTTTTGGTATTTTCGTTTTGTGAGAGCAATCGAGTTTATTTCAGATATTCTCATTTTGAAAATCATCTCTAGCTAATTGTTGAGAGGACGTTGGCGTTGCCTTGGCGTAGGTTCGCGCTCTCTGAGTGTTCTTGTTATTATTATCAACATCATCATCATCATCATCATCATCATCATCATCATCATCATCATTATTATTATTATTATTATTATTATTATTATTATTATTATATTATTATTATTATTATTATTATTATTATTAAGGCGACGAGCTGGCATAGTCGTTAGCACGCCGGACGAAATTCCTAGCGGAATTTCGTTCTGAGTTCAAATTACGCTGAGGTCGACTTTGCTTTTCATTCTTTCGGGGTTGATAAATTAAGTATCAGTGAAACACTGGGGTCGATGTAATCGACTAGTCCCCTCCCTCCCCACAAATTTGAGGCCTTGTGCCTCCAGTAGAAAGGATAATAATAATAATTATTATTATTATTATTATTATTATTATTATTATTATTATTATTATTATTATTATTATTAGGTGGTAAGTTGGCAGAATCGTTAGCGAGTTAGACAAAATGCTTAGCAACATTTCGTCCAGCCCTTTATGCTCTGAGTTCAAAATCCGCCGATGTCGACTTCGCCTTTTATCAATTTGGATCCATAAAATATGTACCAGTCAACCACTGGGGAGGGGTCGATATACTCGGCTAACGCCCTTCCTTATAACTGTTAAATTTCGATGTTTACAGAAGTTCCTTTTCTTTATGCTTCTGTGTCAGCACTGTCCTTCCTTCTGACAGCCATGTCGCTGTTCTATTCTCTATGCAGCCAATAAAAAACGATCGTAAATAGCTATGTGTACTTGAGAGATTCCTGATTTAGTGAGAAACCCAGGACACCATCTGGCCTGACGGCTTTCCAGTTTCATATTTTCTTGATCATTTCTTTTACTTTCTTATCCGTGATTGTTAAATTTTCGTGTGGCGCTCCATCTTTCATTTCTCTTTTAAATTTCCCTAACCAGTCTGCTTGCTCCCGATTTCTTCCTAGAATGTCCTTCCTGCTTCAGCATCTGGCACTTCCTTGATGCTCTTTTTTTCCTTTCTCAGTTGTTTATCTTTTATCTTTTACTTGTTTCAGTCATTTGACTACGGCCATGCTGCAGCACCGCCTTGAAGGGATTTTGTCAAACAAATCGACCCCAGGACTTAAGCCTAGTACTTATTCTATCGATCGCTTTTGCCGAACTGCTATGTTACGGGGACGTAGACATACCAACACCGGTTTTCAAGCTGTGGTGGGAAACAAACACACACACAAACACAAACACATAAACACACACACACACACACACGAGGGGTACCCCAAAATAACCGGAAACGTTCTCTGTGGGACAAATCTCTCGTAGTTCAGGCTTCTGTGCCACTTGATGCGGCCCTCAGGCATCAGTCTGCCGACCAACCTCGTCAGGTAGTGTCGTGCTGCCACGTTGTGCGTCTTTGCTTTGCAGTGCTTCTCCTCTGTTCGTCGATTTTTGCGATGGCTGAAAAGAAGGAACAGCATGCCTCCGTGAAATTCGGTTTTCTGCTGGGGAAAACGGCGGCCGAAACAGTTGTCATGCTTCAAACAGCTTACAAGGATGCTGCCATGTGCAAAACACAAGTTTACGAGTGGTTTTCATGCTTTAGGAATGGTCACATGTCGCTTGAAGACCAGTCTCGTTCAGGACGACCGTCGACATCCCGAACGAATGGAAGCTCATAAACTGATCTTAGAGGACCATCACCAAACAAGTGACCAACTTGTTCATATGACTGATGTGTCCTGGAACTCCTGTCAACGAATTTCGAGCGAGGAATTGCGAATGAAAAGAGTTGCGGCAAAATGTGTGCGTCGCTTGCTCACGGAGGATCAAAAGCAGCCAAGACTGAATACGTGTCGTGAACTGAAAGAGCAGTTGGAATTTGTTCAAGACCTCTTTTGGAAGGTCATCACTGGTGACGAAAGCTGGTGCTATGGAATTTGCAGATGTGGAAGAGATGAAGAAAAAAAACGATGGAGGCATCAAAAGGCATCACTTCGCAAGAGTTCCAGGACTGCTTTGAATAGTGGAAAACGCGTCTGGTCGGATGCATTGCTTCAAAATGGAGAATATTTTGAAGGAGATAAAAGCGTAAACATATAAAACTAAGTGAATAAAAAAATATTGCAAAATTCCGGTTTCTTTTGGGTACTCCCTCGTGCAAGACTAACAGCAGCGCCACTATCGTCACCTCTATTGCTTTTAACTAAGATTGAGGCGAATTTTATGAGATGGATTGTTGCTGTTGTTGTTGTTGATGATGATGATGATGATGATGGTGATGATGTTGTTGTTGTTGTTGTTGTTGCTGTTGTTGTTGTTGTTGTTTTTGATGATGATGATGTTGCTGTTGTTGATATCTTTCACACTTTCTTTATAATATCGCATTGATTATTCTTTCCATTCACCTCTATCTCTTCTTTGTCATTTTCCTTATCTTGGTCCTTCTCTTATCTTTTCTCTTTCACTTCTCGCTTTCTCGTATTTTCTCTATATCTTCTCTTTTCATCCTTCTTTTCTCCTTTCTCTCTCTCTCTCTCTCTCTCTCTCTCCTGCTTTCTTACCACCTTCTTTTCTTTTTTCTACTTTAAGCAATTGTTGATCACGTTCTCTTTTGATCAATGTTTTGTTCGTGAGAGATGACACCTAAGTGTGAGGCCTGCCTGTCCTGATATTTTATGGAAAGCAGATCTGAAATTTTTTTCCTACACGCCTCGAATGTAAAGTTGACAGATTGTGAGAGTCTTTTGATTAATATGTTCAACTTTATAATCTTTGTACTTGGAAGGTGAACAGTTGCAGAATAGTTGGCCAACAACTTATAATGATATCTTGATACGTTGCTTCCTACCGCGAACCCTAAAGTTATTTAATCTTTCTTTTACACAGTCACCAATGCCCAACACACATAGCTCAAATCAACATGAAGAAGATTTCACTGGGGTGGTTTCGCGTCACCTTCTCCAGATACACAGAAAAAGCTAAAGGCGGGTCTGCAAACTAAAGACTCCCTCTTCAGTTTTTGTAGAGTGACTGCAGATTGCAGCTTCAAATCGTTCATTTCTCTGCGGTTCCTATTTAAATCCGGGTGATCTGGACCGGTTGGGCCGCAACCCTGTTCATTCAGTTATCCACACTGTTGACATCCCTATACTGTAATATTTTAATTATAATCACCTATCAATATTTATTTATCATTATAAGGCGACCCACTGGAAGGATCGTTGGTACGCCGGACAAAATGCTAAGCGGTATTTCGTCAGTCGGTACGTTCTGAGTTCAAATTTCGCCAGGGTTGACTTTGCCTTTCATTCTTTTGGGGATCGATAAAATAATTACCAGTCAAGCACTGGGGTTGATGTAATCGACTTACCCCTTCCCCGAAATTGCTGGCCTTGTGCCAAAATTTGAAACCAGTATTTCTTGTTTAGTTTTATATTTAAGAAATCAGGAATTATATACATTATTTACATTATTTACATTTGACGGATATTTGTCCTCATCTTGTTTGTTGTTAACACAACGTTTCAGCTGATATACCCTCCAGCCTTCATCAGGTGTCTTGGGGAAATTTCGAGCCTGGGTTCTCATTCCTAAGGTATTTTTCAATGTTATTATTATTTTTATTATTATTATTATTATTATTATTATTATTATTATTATTATTATTATTATTATTATTATTATTATTAATAATATTATTCAGGTCACTGCCTGGAATCGAGCTCGGAATCTTGGGGTTAGTAGCCGACATATGCCGTAGTGGTTAAGAGCGCAGGCTACTTACCCCAAGATTCTGAGTTCGATTCCAGGCAGCGACCTGAATAATAATAATAATAATAATAATAATAATAATAATAATAATATAATAATAATAATAATAATAATAATAACATTGAAAAATACCTTAGGTTCGAAATTTCCCCAAAACACCTGATGAAGGCTGGAGGGTATATCAGCCGAAACGTTGTGTTAACAACAAACAAGATGAGGACAAATATCCGTCAAATGTAAATAATGTAAATAATGTACAGTATTTTTTGTATTTGTTGCTTCCAACGAATAACCTTCTTCGTCCGTTGTTGATGTGGTACTTTCATCGTCTCAATACTTACTTAAAAGTCATTGTTTTCATGTTTATCTTTCAGACGACGCGTCTGTGTATTGAAACTACTTCACCATATTAATAACAGAAATTCATACACACACACACACACACACAGAGCAATACAGAATACCATTCATACTTGCATACACATATACACATATAAATGACACACACGCTTACAAACTTACACATATAGGCGCAGGCGTGGCTTCTTCCTAACCACATGGTTCCGGGTTCAGTCTCTCTGCGTGGCATCTTGGGCAAGTGTCTTCTACTATAGCCTCGGGTTGACCAAAATTTTATTTTTGCATGTGTGTCTTTGTGTCTGCATTTGTCCACCTATCACCGCTTGACAATCAGTATTGGTGTGTTTACGTCCCCGTAAGCTAGCGGTTCGGCAAAAGATACCGATAGAATAAGTGCTAGGCTTAAAAAATAAGTCCTGATGTCGATTTGTTCGACTAAAACTCTTCGTAACGATGCTCCAGCATGAGCGCAGTCAATTGTCTGAAACAAGTAAACGAATAAAAGAATTCACACACACACACACACACACCACACACACACACACACACACACACATACACACACACATTGAATCCCGACTATTTCATGAAAATAAAGACACCTTCGGCAGAGATTGTAGTGATGTACAATAAATAAGCCATATTTATTTATCTATTCAGTTCTGGGAAGCAAACAAACATTTCGTGTCGATCAGCAGGAGAATCTTAAAAGTATTATTTTAAATAATATGGAAGTAACTTTTGTTAGCTATCGGCTGTTTTCTTAAACACAATGTTTGCTTTTAAACATATCTTTTTATTTTAATATATCTCTTTACTTATACAGTTCGCTTTGTTTATTTTCTTTGTTGTTGTTTTTTATTCTTATAAATATATTTTGTATAAATTTAATCTGTACGTGTGTGTACGTTTGTATTGTAACAGATCTTTCAATAAGACGTTGACCGTTTTAAAACAACAACCATTATTAGTTATTTAACTTTGAGGAAAATCGTTCGGCACAATTTACTTGCTTATCTATTTTTCTGGCTTATTTTGTTCCTGTTATCCACAGAAAAACATCTTATACGACTTTTCCTATAAAATACACTGTGTTCCATACCACTGTAAATAACGGGTATGTGCGTTCAATTTTCCATTCTGCTGATGAGTATTGGACGTACGAAACTTTTATTGGTGCCTTGAGCAATTTTGGTAAAATATATAATTTTAGTATAGATTGTGTTGCGGATCTTTTCGGTTTGAACGGCAGTTTTTTCTAGCGGTGTCATATGAAATTGTCACCCGTAATTATGACCCTAGAATCGATCTATTGCATTTCAATCTCTTTTAGGGTTAGGGTTAGTTAGGGTTAGCTAGGGTTAGTAAAGGTTAGGGTTAGCTAGGGTTAGTAAAGGTTAGGGTTAGGGTCAGGGTTAGGGGTGGGGGAAGGGTATCTTTTTTTTCTTCACAAATGTAAATAAACCCAATCTGTTTCTTAAACGAGGGACATATTCATACGGCACAGAATGCTTTTTAACTCAATAGACGTCACTGATTGGTTGAAATTGCAGAAACTGAAGAAAAAAAAACAACAAATATCTTACAAACTATAGAATTTTCTCAATAAAGCCAAGAGAAAAAGATGTTTCATAAACACATTCTACCAGTATACGAAGTTTAAAATTTTTTAGTTACCTAG